>NW_004754904.1:715053-727235 GCF_000188695.1 Salpingoeca rosetta | reverse complement strand
CGCGTGCACGGTGTCCATGAAGCCAGACTCGAGCAGCACCTTGACGTCCGGCGGGCCATACGGCAGCACGGCCAGTCCGAGTGCAGGCTTGAAGCTGGGCGCAGACTTCTTCATCAGCGCCACGAGTGGCTTGAGCAGGTGCCCAAACTCCTCCGTGTACGTGTGCGTCTGGCCGCTCAGCTGCAGGTCGCGCGTGTGGTGCGTGGCCTGAAGCAGGCGCACCAACCGCTGCACAAGGTAGTGCAAGGTGATGTCTCGCGAGCTTGCGTTCTTGCCAGTGTACTCCTTCAGCACGGCGGTGAGCTGACGCAGCGCAGCAACCCGGTGTGTGGCGCGCGTCTGGTGGGCAAGGACAACCTTCAGCACGTCGTCGCCGCACAGCGGCTGCGCACTGGCAAACACGCCGCCAAAGGCAAACTGGAACAGCTCCTCCTGCGGCGACACCGCGGGCTGCTCCAGCGTGACCACGCTCACCGTGCGCGACACTGCCACAGGGGCGCCCAGGGATAGCGAGCGCGACAGCGGGCTCTGCAGGCCGCTGCCCGTGGCCATGGCCGTGGACGAGTGGGAGGGAAGCCGCTCAAGGTCCGGCATGTTCATCATCGTGTCGGAGGCCTCGGTCACCAGCTGCGTCTCCAAGGCGTGTGTGACGTCCATCTCGTCCTTGGAGCGCAGGGCAAGCAGCACCTTGCAGCGGGACAGCACAGCCTCTGAGAACCGCTGAGACCGCCGCAGCGTCAGGTCAACCTCCGGTGTGGGGATGGCAGGTTCTTCTTCCGCATCGTCAGCATCGTCAGCATCATCAGACACATCCATGCCCTGTCTTGCACCAGACCTGCCATTGCTACCACCGTTGCCGCTGCCCTCACCATCATCACCATCATCACCATCATCGTCATCGTCGTGGTTGGTGTTTTCGGTGTTGGATGCGGCGTCGTCGTTGCCGTTGTTGCCACTGCGGCTGACGCTGCGCGTGGAACTGCTCGGTGATGGGGCATCTGCTTGCTGCCCACTACCACCACCAACATCCTGCGGCGTCACAGACTGGCTGTACTGGCGGGAGGGCGGGGCGGTGTTGCTCGTCTCCCGCTCCACGCGTTGCTGCTCATCCCCTGCTTGGGCGCCTTGTTGTTGGCCCTCCTGTCCCTCCGCCTGTGCTTGCTGCTGCTGGGTGGCCTTTGCTGCTGCTTCTTTCGCCTCCTTCTCCTTCTTTGCCTTCTCCTTCTCGCGCTTCCGCTCCTCGCGCTTCCGCTGCTGCTCGCGCACGGGGGCCATGTACCCCTCAAACTGCTCCTTAAACTCGGCAGAGAGCGCGTCCACGAGGGCGTCGGGGGCGGCGCCCTTCAGCTTGGGGCAGAACAGCAGGCCCAGGTTGGCCAAGTCCTTGAAGTGCGGGTGCTTGCTCTGCACCTCGTGCTGCCAGCTGAAGAAGAAGAGCTCTGTGATGGCGCCCGCCTCCACTGCGCTCTCCAGGGCAAACGCCCACTGCTGCTCCATGTTTGCCACGCTGACGAGGCGGCGCAGAAACGTGGAGATGCGCTGGAAGCACTGGCGCAGGAAATCCGCCAGCCAGCGCAGGTAGTCGTCCATCTCGCCACGAAGCAGCCGGGCCACGTCATGCCGCGCGCCAACCTGGTCCAGCAGCAGCGTGAGCATGTGGCGATCAACCTCCGACGTGCACACGGCCTGCTGGATGCGGCGCGGAAGGCGCAGGAGGTCGGACGTGCCGTACTTGGTGCGCAGGGCGCGTGCGTCTTCCAGAGATAGCAGGCGCGCGTCGCTCTGCTCGTGCAGCTCCTGCATCCACCCTGACGCTGCAGATGCCGGTGAGGGTCTCCCCGACGTTTGCTGCTCTTGTTGCTGCTGTTGCTGCTGTTGTTGTTGCTGCTGTGGGCGGATGAGAGCTTCCCAGGGGATGCTCTTGATGAGGTTGGCCGGCATGAGACCAAGCACATGGTCCTCCACAGCCTCCGCAGGCGGCACGCCAAACAGCGTCTCCACAATCACAACGATGCGGTTGAGCAGGGCGAGCTGAACATCGGCGAGCAGGCCCATGGCAGTGGTGCTCTTGCCCTCCTCGGACGCTGATGACGACGAGGAGGAGGCCGATGAGCTCTGCGCGGCCACGGTGACGGAGAAGCCCCACATGGCCTCTGGCGGCGTCTGCGCCTCGCGTGCGCTCTTCATCTCAAACTGCAGCGTGACAGTGTTGCCAGGCACCCGCACGGGCTGCCGTGGCCACGTGCCGCCGCCACCGCCATAGCCAAGGTGGTTACCGCCAAACGACGCCACGCGGGCGCCGCTGGGCGTCGGGCTCGCGTAGATGAACAGCTTGTCGTAGTCGTACTGGGACGAGCACCGCGGGTCAAAATGCAACACAAGCCCCTGCGCGCCGGGCATGCTGATGGTCTTGGTGAAGCGGTATGCCTCGGGCAAAGGGTGCTGCGACTCCACAACAATCTTCTCCTCCCAGGGCTTGGACACGCTGCCGTCCGCATCGACCTCGGGTGTAAGGGCAAGGAAGGCGTGGAAGTGCAGGCTCACCTCCCGCAGGGCCTTGAGCTGCTCCTCGTCAAACTGCGTGGGCTCGTCCGTGGCCAGCAGCACCAGCGAGGCGAGGGTGCCCGCCGTGCACTTGACCACGTCAACAACGCCGCGTGCAGCCGCCTCCAACGCCTGCGCCGCTGCTGCATCATGCACGCCACCGGCGCTTGCTGCGCGGCGACGGGTCGCTGGGCTGCCCTGCGCCGACGACGACAACCCCTGGGATTCTTGTTGTTGCTGTTGCTGTTGTTGTTGTTGCTGCTGCGAGTCCTGCTGCTGCTTGATTGCGTCATCGCGCGTGAGGCTGCCGCGGCTAGCCATGGCCAGGCGCCGCTGCTGCTTCTTGATATCGACAAGGGCGGCCCTGGCCTTTGTCACAATCTTCACCACAACATCGGTGGTGGACAGCAGCACCTTGCGCTGCAGCTCGCTCCATGTCAGCGGGGCCTCGGCCTCCGTCGAAGTCTTCTGTTGTTGTTGTTGTTGTTGTTGTTGTTGTTGTTGTTGTTGTTGTTGTTGTTGTTGTTCAGTGCTGGCGTCCCCTTGCTGCTCCTGGTGTTCCGCTGGCTCGACGTCGTGCGTCTCATCGGCCCTGCTGTGCTGCGCGGCGTGGGCAGCGTTGCACAGGTACTGAATGAGTGCCAGCCCTCCCACCGTCGCCTCGTTGACGCGGACGTGGTCGTGCACGCCGCGCTTGACGTCTGCAATGGCCGCCTCCGTCTGCACCAGCGCCTCGTCCAGGCCCTGCAGCAGCAGCTCCACCAGGGAGCGCGGCAGGTCCAGCGGCGGCACGCCCTCAATGAGGCCAAGCACGTCGCCGCGCATGGCGTCGCGCACGTGCTGCGGCAGATCGGTTGGCAGCACCAGCTCGCGCACAAGCGTGGGCACGTCCTCCAGCAGCGGGTAGAAGAGGACGAGGCTGGTGGAGATCACGTTTGTGGCGGCGCGCACGACATCGGGGCGGTCGGGCACGCCGAGGCACTTGAAGAGGAGCGACTTGAGGTGTGCGATGGCGTCTTGGTCCACCTCTGTCGAGGACAGGTCTGGCGTGAGCTGCGCCAGGGCGAGGAGGATGAACACGAGGCAGTCGTGCTCGCCCTCCTGCAGAAAGTGCTCCAGCAGCTCTATCAGGCGCGGCAGCGTGGTGGCAGCAACCTCGTCCTTGGAGAAGCCTGCCAGCTGCTGGCAGCTGGCGCACACGCTCTGGCAGAACACGCGCTTGACGGCGGTGATGTGGCAGCTGCTGGAGCGCAGGAGGTCGACAACGTAGGACGGGGACGTGTCGAGGCGGATGTTGAGTGGCAGGCCCGTGTTGCGCCAGCAGTCCACGCGGTCGCCGCACAGCGTCCACGTGCAGTCGACGTCTGCATCCAGGCAGGCCAGGAGCTGGGCGTGCTTTGCGCTGTACAGCGGGTTGGTGGGCGACACGTACAGCGTTGGGTAGGGCGACTCTGGCCGCAGCTCGCCCGTGGTGAGGTCAAACACGTGCGACACGACGCGGCCCGTGTCCATGGCCTGGTCGGGCCGGTGCCCAAAGCCAAGCGTCTCCCGCGAGGGGAACAGCGTGTTGTACAGGATGAGCGAGTCGTGCGTGACAACATAGGTGCCCACCGCAGCAAACACGCGCGGTAGGCCGCAGGGCAGCTTCTCAAACATGCTCTCGCTCGGCCACGGCCCCGCGACGGCTGCTGGGCCGTTGCCGGCGGAGGTGGCAGCAGCGCCGCCGCCGCCGTTCGGGCCGCCACCAACAGCACGCGTGCCGTGGATGCATGCCAGCATGTTGGCTGTGGCGGCGGCAGCAGCGGCGGGGTCTGAGGGCGCCGTCAGCGTGAAGCGACGCACCAGGCGGGAGGGGATGGCGCGACGCACAAACACGGCGTGCTTGGTGGCGTTGTCCTCAAGCAGCTTGGTGGCGTGCTCCGTGTCGCGCACGCGCGTGCCGTCAATGGAGATGAGCTCGTCGCCAGTCACGGCGTGGATGGAGCTGGAGGCCTGCGTGACAACAGGGCCGCAGTTGGGCACGCCGTGGTACAGGTCGGAGCCAAACACAATGCAGCCCTTCTTGATGACGCACTCCACGCGGTGCGGGGTAAAGTCGTCGGCGTCCACGGCAAACTGCTCCACAACAATATCGCAGCAGGTCGAGTTGTCTGCAAAGGAGATGCGGTAGACGTGGTCGCCTGCTGCTGCGACGTGCAGCACGTTGCGGCGGCGCTGCCCGTCCTCCTCGCTGCTCAGGTCCTTGGGACGCAGCACGCTGCCAATGGACTTGAGGGTCACGCGGTCGTAGATGTCGGCAAGGCAGCCCTTGCGGTGGTTTGACACGCGGAAGAACAGCAGCAGCTCCTTGGCAAACGCAGCATACCCGCGGAAGGAGCCTGCGTGTGTGTGTGTGTGTGTGTGTGTGTGTGTGTAAGAGCTTGGTCGGAGGACAAAAAGGCGGTGTGTGTGTGTGTGTGATGGATTGGAATAACCTGTCAAAGGGACTGCGCCAAAGCAAAATAACAACGCACCCGACTGTGATTGCTTGATTTGGGCACTGGCTGTGCCGCATGCGCCCGAGCCGAGCTTGTAGATGCCCGACGCTCTGCTGTCCGTGACGTAGAGGTAGCCGTCCTTGGCCACCATCGAGTTGCCGCGGCAGTACACGCCCGCCACGCAGTACATGCACAGGTCATAGTCGCACCCTGCACGCACGCGACAGAGGGGGAAAAGAGGATGGGGTGGAGTGAGAATGAGCGAAGTGTGTGCGTGTGTGTTGGTTTGTGTGTCTGTGTGTGTTGGTTTGTGTGTGTGTGTGTGTGTGTGTGTGTGTGTGTGTGTGTGTCTGTGTGTCTGTGTGTCTGTGTGTGTTGGTTTGTGTGTCTGTCTGTCTGTCTGTCTGTCTGTCTGTCTGTCTGTCTGTCTGTCGGATTTCGTGTGTATGTGTGTTTCCGTGTCTGCTTGTACCTCCGGAGCAGCGGAAGCGCGGCATGATGAAGGGCGATTTGCTGCTCTTGTGCCCGCACGGACCTGGCCGTGGTGGCGCGATGAGGTGTGTAGGTGTGGAAGCGTGAGTGGGTGGATGTGGGAGAGAAGCAAGACAAGCATGATCGCAGGAAGAGGAACAAGATTGGGCAGAACAGCAAGGGAAAGACTGTGGCCTAGTCGCTCATATGAATGAACAGCAGCCTACACAAGTGAACCAAGTGAACCATGGGCACGTGGGCTCACCGTCGCAGTTCCAGCCAGAGTCGCGCGTGGTGAGTTGGAGTGGGTGGCGATGCTTCGGGTGTTTGATCGTCACGCCGCCTGCACACACACACACACATAAAGAGGACAGGACATGGGCCACGTGTGGTTGGCGTCAGTGAGTTGGCGTCGGTGAGTTGGTGGTGGTGGTGGTGGTGGTGGTGGTGGTGGTGGGATCGAATTGAGCGGCTTCAGCAAGTGGTTCAGCGACGTGCGTGGAGGGAACAACGACCCGCCATCAGTCAGGGAGAACCGCAAGCAGAAAGGAAAACCGCAAGCAGAAAGGAAAAAGGAAGTAGCCATGCTGCCCACTGTATGCAACAACCAAACAATCTGAGGCCAACAAAACAACAACGACGCACTGTCTTTCTGAAGGGGGTTTGCATATGTCCAGCCGCGGGATTGTAGGAATGTGCTGGGCAGCATGCTGTACGTGTGCACATGCATACATGTGTGCACGTGTGGTGGTGGTGAGACCGCAGTACGTGGAAGTCGAGGCGAACACAACTCAACGAATGCAGGTGCTTCGCAAGTGCTCGCAAAACTGCAAGGTCACGCACACTCGCGCGTGCCACATCACTCATGCACAACCACACACAACCACACAAAACATACACAAAACACACACAACACACACACACAAAACACACACACACAACATACGCAAAACACACGAGACGGCAGCGCTGTGGAGGAGGGTGTGTGGCGTACCGGGGCTGGTTGAGGGCAAAGTGCTCGAGGTATTCGCCAATGGGGAGGTTGACGGCACAGTCGATGCTGTTCACAATGAGGTGCAGCGTGTCCACGTAGCTGTTGAGGTCATCCCTGTGGATGGAGATGTGAAGAGGGAGAGGGACATGCGATGGTTTCAATGAGCTGATGGCGGAATGTGACTGGACAAAACCCATGTGTGATCACACAGCCACAGCAAACACTTGCACCCACAAGCACAAATCACAGCCACAGACACGCACACAATCACCTACAATTACAACACCCGCATACGCGCACACACACAACCACAGCCACAGACACGCACGCACACACACACACACCTTGCGACGCTGAGAGCGACGACGGCACCTGCAATGTCCTCCAGTTTGACGCCAACTTTGTCCAGCACGTCCCGCTCTGTGCTCAGCCAGCGGATCAGCAGGTTCTCAAGGCCAAGCAGCGCCGTTGGCGGCACTCCCTGCACGAGAGGAGGGGGGTTGGATTGAATTGGTGAGTGGTGGTGGTGTTGTCGTTGTTGTGTGGACTGTTGAGCGTTCTAATCGCTGGCACAAACACAGAAATGCGCACACCATCACACACACGCACACATCCACACGCACACACACACCACGCACACACACGCCACGTATTATGTATTTCACCCTTCCCTTATACTCCAACATGCGCACCTTGAGCCCCTGCGGGGAGAGGGACTTGAGGAAGTTGAGCATGGCCTGCACCGTGGACTTGATGAGCGACGAGTCAACGGCGCTCTGCGACTCCAGCAGTGGCGGCAGCAGCGCCAGCGTCAGCTCGGCCAGCGGCGCGTGCGTCACGTTGCTGGGCGCTGATGACGACGTGGCACCTGCACGCGTCACCATGCGGGGTATGTGAACAATGGAGCAATGAAGGATGTGCTGTAACAATTCAAGCACACAGTGCATGCAGGGTGTCTCGCGCCTCCCGTGCAAGCTGCAGGGGACTGCAGCGGAAGTGTGTCAAGAAGAAGCAGCAGTAGGCACCAACAGAAACGGTGACGCACCAGATGCCTGGAATGGGGTGGGCGCCGTCTCTGTTGCTGCCAGCGCATCCTCAGGCGGCAGCATGATCACTTCTGCAGAGATGTGTCCGAGTGAGCGAGTGTGTGTGTGTGTGTGTGTGTGTGTGTGTGTGTGTGTGTGTGTGTGTGTGTGTGTGTGTGTGTGTGTGACAGAGTGAGACGGAGTGAGTGAGTGAGTGTGTGTGTGAGGGGTGAGAAAGCAATGGACAGTGGCTCAGTGCCCAGATAACACAGCGCTTGAGGCAACACAGCGACGAGGGATCGCCAAACAAACAAACTAACTAACAAACAAACAAACTAACTAACAAACAAACAAACAACGACTACAACGGCGTACGTCGAAGAAAGGCGCGTTTGTATGCCACGAGCTCGCCAAAGTCCTTGGCCAGGTTGTCGCTGGTGGTGAGGATGCGAGCGGCATCCTGGAACAGCTCGGGCAGGCCCTCAAAGTCTTCTTGGATCGTGTCATCCTGTGAGTGTGTGTAAGTGAGTGAGTGGGTGAGTGAGTGAGTGAGTGAGTGAGTGAGTGAGTGAGTGAGTGAGTGAGTGGGTGGGTGGGTCGGCAGCGGGGATGGTTTGGCGTTGCGTGGTTGAGACACGCACGGTGGCAGGCAGCTAAGACAACAACAATAGCCACGATTGGTAGGTGTCAGCGCTCAACTCCGCTGCCACACCACCCGTCGAAACCTCATCACACTGACGCAGCACAAGCACACGCACACACACACGCACATACACACGCACACACGCACACACGCACACACGCACACACACACGCACACGCACACGCACACGCACACGCACACGCACACGCACACCTGAGTTGGAAGCACAAAGTCAACAAATGAGGCAAAGGTGGAGAAGCCATCGGCCAGGAACACTCGGACACTGTCGCAGGCGTCCACTAATGCGTCGGGCTCGGGCTCCTGCAGCATCTCTTGCTGTTGCTGATGCTGCCGTTGTAG
Organism: Salpingoeca rosetta; assembly: GCF_000188695.1. NCBI lineage: Eukaryota > Choanoflagellata > Craspedida > Salpingoecidae > Salpingoeca > Salpingoeca rosetta. The sequence continues at coordinate 718,721 of NW_004754904.1, read as the reverse complement.
GTATGGGTTCAGCTGACTGCGGAACATGGCTCCCCGTTGTGCCACGTCCGACCGTCAAGCGTATGTGTGTGTGTGTGTGTGTGTTCGGGGAATGTGAGAGCAGTGACTGTCTGCTGCTCTTGACTTCTGGCTTACTTGACACCGTTGCTTGATGGCAGAACCTGAAGATGAAGAAAGGTGTTCACACAAAGAGGTAAGAGAAGCAACAAGTGGACGTCCACAAAAATGTCGCGCCAATCAAGTGCAACGTTCGTGTGTGTGGAACGACGTCTTCTTCTCCGAAAAGAAAAACTCCGGAGCTGAAAGCAGGCGTGTCCTCTGTATCTGATACCTCTCTCTGCCTCGTGCGTCGTGCGTCGTGTGTCGTCGTCGTGGAGCGTGTGCTTCTCGTGCTGACTGTGGTTGGTTGGACGACACAGCCACAAAACAAAACAAAAAGCCAGACAAGCAAGCAAGCGGTTGCTGTCGTTTGTGTGTCTTTCCTTTCTTCCTCTTCTTCTCCTCTTTGATGGACTGAAAGCAACAACAAGACGGCGACGATGACAGCGCCGTTCCTTCCCACGGATAAATTGTGGGTGTTTTCCTATAATTTTCGGTATTGTCGACGCAATAATTTTTATTCTGCAAGAGCGAACGCAGAAGAAGGAGACGTTGTGGACGTTGTGGTTGGTGGGACGACGACGAAGAAGGAGAAGGCAACGTGGTGTACGAGTGTGTTTGTGGTCGAAGCGGGTGACGTGAGTGCGTTGATCAGTGTCTACTAGCCTCCTGCCTGTGGTGGTGCGTGTGTGTGTGTGAGACGCAAGGATGGCCAACCGCACAGTGAAGGACGCACGGTCTGTGCATGGCACAAACCCGCAGTTTATCGTTGACAAGATCATTCGCAGCCGCATCTATGAAACTTTGTATTGGAAAGAGCAGTGCTTTGCTCTCACAGGTCTGTGTCTGTGTGTGTGACTGTCTGTGTGTATGTGTGTGTCTGCGTCTGTGTGTGTGACTGTTTGTGTGTGTGTGTGTGTGTGTGTATGTGTGTATCTCTGTGTGTCTGTGTGTTGTGGCAAAGTTGTATTTCTCTCTTCCTTTCCTTCTCCCATCTCCGTCCGCTTCCTCCACCTCTCTTCATGCACGTGTTCACCCTCCCTTCCCCTCCCTTCCCCCCCCCCACACCTGATTCACATCAAACGCGTGCGCTCTCGTTCACAGCGGAGACGGTGATCGAAAAGGCGGTGGAACTGACATATGTTGGCGGCGTGTATGGCGGCAACATTCGACCCACGCCGTTCCTCTGCCTCACACTCAAGCTGCTGCAGCTTCAGCCAGACAAAGACATCATCATCGAGTACATCAAGAACGAGGACTTCAAGTCAGTGTGTGTGTGTGTTGTGTGGGTGTGGGTGTGTTGTGTGGGTGGGTGGGTGTGGGTGTGGGTGTGTTGTGTGGGTGGGTGGGGGAGAATCGGAGTTTTGAGTGGTGGTGGGGCGCTGTGTTCCTCTTTTGCTTCCTCCCTCTCTCTCTCTGTCTCTGCACCCTTCCACTTGCACGTGCAAGGCTGGTACTGACCAGCCACGTGCGCTGGCTCTGCCCCTCCAGGTACCTCAGGGCACTGGGCGCATTCTACCTGCGACTGGTCGGCACTTCGATGGATTGCTACCGGGTAAGGAGGGGCCACGCAGCCTGCATGCTGTTCGGTGGTTGCGCTCTCTTGCTGTTCCAGCACAGCACGCGAATGCTCGCACACTTACACCACACACACTCACCTGCACTTCCTTGATCAAGTGCGCTCACCTTCCGCTCTCCTTTCTCCTCCCTCTGCAGTACATTGAGCCGCTGCTGAACGATTACCGCAAGCTCAAACGCATGAGCAGAAATGGAGGTGTGTAGTCGTGCCACTGGCGCGTGTGAACATGCAGCTTGCCTTTGTGTGTGTGTGTGTGCGTGTGTGTGTGTGTGTGTGCGTGCGTGTGCGTGTGTGTGTGTGTGCGCGTGCGTGTGCGTGTGTGCTTGTGTGTGTGTGCGTGCGTGTGCGTGTGTGCTTGTGTGTGTGTGTGCATCAGCTGCTCGCACATGCTTGCATTCGCCCCTGCCTCCACTGTTCGCGTCTGTTGTCATTATCAATCTCATCAACAGCGCTGTGCTCACGCCCTGGCCAACGCACGCCTTACATGCACTGTCCATCCACGCAACGCACCACTGTCCTGTTAGTGATGGAGCTGACGCACATGGACGAATTCGTTGACGAGCTTCTTCGAGAGGACCGCGTGTGTGATATTGGCCTCCCTCGTATCCAGGTTCGTGGTGGTGTTAATAATGGTGATCGTGGTGGTGGTGGTGGTAGTCGTTGTGATCGACGAGGAGTCGCATGCACACGCTCAGTCTCGTGGAGGACCGCCCTCACACACACACACACACACACACACACACACACACACACACACACTCACTCACTCACTCACTCACTCACTCACTCACTCACTCACTCACTCACTCACTCACTCACTCACTCACTCACTCACTCACTCACTCACTCACTCACTCACTCACTTGCACACACACACACACACACACATTCTCCCTCCCTCACGTACACACATGCACTCGCCCCACCTCTTGCAGAAGCGGTATGCGCTTGAGGTGAACGACGAGCTTGAGCCGCGGCGCTCGCTGCTCGAGGACGAACTCGACGACTTTGAGGGCGAGCTGCAGGCAGCAGCAGCAGCAGGAACAGGAGGAGGAGGAGAAGAAGACACAACCGGTAGTGGGGGTGGTGATGGTGGTGACGCGCAGAAGCGAAAGGCAGAGGAGGACGAGGAAGAGGGCGAAGAGGACGAGGAAGAGGGCAGGACCGGTGGTGATGGCAGCGGTGATGAGAGTGATCGTCATCATCATCGCCGCCGATCACCATCGCGTTCCCCGAGACGCAGCCGCAGCCGCAGCCACAGCCGCAGCAGGGAGCGCGGCGGCCGGCATCGCAGCAGAAGCAGCAGCAGAGGTCGTGATCGTGATCGTGATCGTGATCGTGATCGTGATCGTGATCGTGATCGTGATCGTGATCGTGATCGTGATCGTGATCGTGATCGTGATCGTGATCGTGATCGGTCTGGGCGCAGCGACAGCCGGACGAGGAGGCGACACCGCAGCCGCAGCCGAAGTCATGATCATGACGACTACGACGACCGTGATCGATACAGCCGCCGCTACCATCGTGATCGTGACCGTGACAGGCGCTCACGCCGCCACGATGATGACGACTACGATGACCGCCGCCGTCACCGTCGCCACCGTGACTCGCGCGATCGCAGCATTTCGCCGTCAGATCGCACACGCACACGCAGACGCAGCAGGAGCAGGAGCAGGAGCCGGGACAGGGGGCGCAGGTACGGTCGTGAGCGCTACAGCCGTGGGGAGCGCGATGGGAGCAGAGAACGGGAGAGTGAACGACGTCGATCACGGTCGCCGTCGCCTTCACGGCGTGATGGTGGTGATGATGAGAGAGAGAGGAGGGTTGTGGAGAGTGAGCGCCGCACTCGTGATGAAGAAACAGCACCGTCATCGTCGTCATCCGCTCGCAAACCGTGAGTGGTGATGCGCTGTGTGTGTGTGTGTGGTGGGTGGTGTGGTGGTGTGGTGGGTGGTGGTGGTGTGGTGGTGTGGTGGGGGGTGGGGGGTAG
>NW_004754904.1:708871-714953 GCF_000188695.1 Salpingoeca rosetta | reverse complement strand
CATGTGTGGGTGGGTGTGTGGGTGTCACATCACATGCACCGTGACACAACGTCACCATTCCCGTTACAAGTAATGCTCACATGTGTGCGTGTGCGTGTGTTTGAAGGGCTGAGAGCAGCGCATCCTCCGGTGGCTCTGGATCGCACCGCCTGCGGTTTAAAGGGCAGAAGGACTCAAAGAAGAAGAAAAAGAAGAAGCGTGACAAGGACAGCGAGGCGGAAGGCAGCAAGGACACCGCAAAGGTGGGTTGCTTGTTGGTCGTGATGGTGTTGTGTTGTTGTTGTCGTCGTTGCTGTTCTATGAGTACGCGCCCCCTGCTGCTTGCTTTTTTGCTTTACTCTGCTTCTCTCACATCGTTTGCTGCGTCGCCGTGTCTGTCTTGTGGCGAGCAGACACCCGAGGACGAAATTGCAGAGATGAACGCACTCCGCGCAAAACTGGGCATGGCTCCTCTCAAGTAGCTCGCTTGCGCAGATGTTCATGTCTTTGTGTTAGTGTGTGTGTGTGTGTGTGTGTGTCTGTCTGTCTGTCTGTCTGTCTGTCTGTCTCTTCGTGTATGTCGTCAACAACTGTGGCATTGCCCTGATCGTCATTTCCATCTGTTTTTGTCACATCACCAAGTAAACGAGATAGATTCGAACACCCTGTGTGTGTGTGTTCGTTTGGTTTCTTGCTGGCATGTAACGTGCAGGCAACAAACAACAAGGGAATTGTTTTGTACAACTGAAGTGTGAAATGACATGTGACAACTTCACAGCCCACACAGGAAGGAGACTGGTAACAGAGACAACGCCGGGGCAAACAGCACAGGCCCCATCATGTACAGCAGAGGAAGGGTGCAACCACAGAAGAGCGCAAACGGACATTTTGTGTGTGTGTCTGTGTGTGTCTGTGTGTCTGTGTGTCTGTGTGTGTCTGTGTGTGGGTGTGTGGGTGTGCTCTGCACTATGCGCGGATGAGCCCGCTGTGCGCCCATGACGCCCTTCGCCGGGAGACACGGGGCTTCTGCAGCAGCAGTTGCTGGATCTCAAGCATTCGCAGAATGTCGACGAGGTTGGAGATGACGCCCCTTCCCCCACCCCTTTGGTCACCCTCGATGCTCTGCCCTGCAGCTCTTGCAGCCGCGGCAGCAGCGACACGAGGATGGCATACAGCTGTCGGTGGGTGGTTGGGGGGCCGGAGGATACAAGACAGGGGTTGTTGGTGTGAATGGGACAGTGAAAAGGTGCGAGCAGCGCAAGCAAAGGTGGTTGCTCCAATGTGACAGGGAAGCGGTTGCAAGTACACGCACACACACACATAAACACACGCGCACACAAACACACGAGCGCGCGCATCAACTCACGGCGTGCATGCGTTCGCTCTCCGAGAGGGCGAGCGAGAACGAGTTGAGGGCGAGAGCGGTGTGTGCTTTGCTGCATGGTGCAGCATCCTGTGTGTTCTGTCCACAACACGTCCACTTGTTCTTCTTGAATGTCCCCGCGTGACACGCAGACCGAATGTACGCGCCACTTCCACGCAGAAACTCGCGAAAGAACTGAAAACAAAGTTTGTGTGTGTGTGTGTGTATGTGTGTGTGTGTGTGTGTGTGTGTGTGTGTGTGTGTGTGTGTGTGTGTGTGGAACACTCAACTTTTCACGTGCAACCGTGACAGTGATCGTCTGCGCACTCCACACGTACGCAACACAACACACCTTGAGCCAGGTGGTGACTTCTTGTGCAGAACTGAGCGACAGCACAACTCTTGAATCGTCCGTCAACACCTGCGTTGGTTGTGAACGAGTGCATCATGTAGGTGAAAGAAGAACAAGGTTTACCTTGTACGACAAACGTGCAAGCCCCGTACCTCACTTGCACACGCACACGCACACGCACACCACACACACACACGCACACCACGCACACACCACACACACACCACACACACACACACGCACGCACGCACCCATGCACGCACGCACACCACGCACACCACCACTGCATGGCTTGCTGGTAAGTACCTGGACGAGGTTTTTCTTGTCAAACGTGTTTGGTTCCATCCGCTCCACGTTGATCACGCTGCAAGTCATTGCGCAATCAATGCACCAACGACCCATGATCAGTCAAACACCAGGCCATCCATGAAAGAAAGGCGCTGACAGAGCATGCGCGCTCACATGGACAGTATGCACACACACACACACTGATGCACACTTGAATGTCTTCTACTCTCCTGTTTCACATACACAGACACGTACGAACATATGTACGTGCACGAACACTCGTGCTTGTGCACACGTACTCCTTCAGCAGGAGGCGCGCTGGCGTTTCGCTGGGCGACTTCTGCCACATGAGCATGTGCCGGGTGAGGCTGACAATCTTCTTCTTGAACGACTTGGCACCCGGCTCCAACACGGGCATCTTGGCCGATGCTGCAATCAGCGTGTCGCTCCCGGCATCCATCTGCACAGACTCCTTCGCATCTGTTGGCATGTGTGTATGTGTATGTGTGTGTGTGCGAACGGGTGGGAGCAAACAAAATCATGCTGGTGAGAGGTGAACATTCGTTCGCTTCAACACGCAAGCCCACACTGGTTCAAGGCCTGCCCAGGATCCGAGAGCATGTGCGCAAACGTACGGGCAGCAATGGCGCTGACGCGGCAGAGCTCGTCAATAAACGCCTTCACCCGGGGCACATTCTTGTCAATCACAGGGCCAAGCGGCGCCATGTATTGCTCCTGTGCACCAGTGTGTATGTGTGTGTATGCGTGTGCGTGTGTGTTGTGATGCGTACAATTAGCACATGAACACAGGCAGGATGCAATGTGACGCACATGTCCAATAATTGATTGACCTATGCACAGTAGTTCGCACATACCATCGCGCCAATTCACACCAGCAGGCACGGACCTTGACGGCGAAGTTTGAGCTACCGAGGTTGCCAATGGTCTGTAGCGCCTTGGCCAAGAGCGTCAGTGTTCGCGCCGTCGTCGCATCTGCCAGCTCCTCCCGCATCCCTGAATTCAGGGTGGTGGTGGTGGTGAGTGGCGGGCGGTAGTGGTGAGTAGTGGTGAGAGGCGGTCAAGTGGAGGTAAGCGGTGGTTTTGTGGTAGCGGTGGTTTAGATGCTGTGGCAAGTGGTGACGATTCGACTGCGTGGTCATGGGTGGTACCCTGTTTTACAGGGCGCACGTGTAGTGCGTGTGCCCTCACCAAAGAGCTTTGGGGAGAGGACGGCGGGGGCGAAGAAGCGCAGGAAGACAAATCCACTGACGGCGGTGTAGGGCGTGCTCGAATCGTCACCGCTCGTGCTGCTGGCCAGCGCCTCGTTCTGGCGTGATGGATTGTGGTGGTGGTGGTGGTGGTGGTGGTGGTGGTGGTGGTGGTGGTGGTGGTGGTGGTGGTGGTGGTGGTGGTGGTGGTGGTGGTGGTGGTGGTGGTGGTGGTGGTGGTGGTGGTGGTGGTGATGATGATGATGAACACGACTGAGCAACAGCGTGCAGGAACTTTTGGTGGAAACGTGTGACATCGTTCTTGTTAGCGCCACCACCACCACCACCACCACCATCATCAATCACCACCACCACCATCATCATCATCATCATCATCATCATCATCATCATGTCACCTGCTCGACGGCGCTGCGGATGTTTGAGAACACGGCGCGCATCGGCCAGGGGCACCTGGTGGCGATGACGGCGAATGGGTGGGGTGAGAAGTGGAGTGGAGTGAACACCGCGAGCAGGGCGGGCATATGGGGAGAAGAACTCGTCCATGAAGAACTAGTCAGCGGCGCACCAGCACACTGTCCCTCACCGAATTCTTCTTATCACCACCACTACCACTACCATCACCATCACCAACGCCATCATTAACGCCATCACCGCCACCACCACTCCTGCCAATTATCACCACCACCACCACCACCACCAATCACCTGGCGCAGGAGGAGAAGATTCTGTCGAGAATGCGTTCGAGGTAGCGCGTGAGGTCTGTTGCGTGGCGCTTGATTACGCTCGGCGAGCTGCTGCTCATCTGAACACGCGTTGGGGGGGGGCGCACCAGGCGGGAGGCAACAATAGAGCAGTGAATACGGGAACGGCATTGGTGTGATTGGTGGGGTGTGACAGCTGTTGGCGTGTGAAACCGCTTCAGCGTGCCCACACATCAGCACGACCATACTGCACACGCGCACACATCAGTACGCCCACACTGCACATCAATGCGACTGCCACTGCACCTTTGACGGGTCAATTTCGCAGTCCTTCTTCTCGTAGAAGATGTCATCGATGATCTCCTTGAGCGTTTCGTGCAGATACGGCAGCCCGACAATCTTCATAAAGTGGTCCGCGCACTGCACACACACGCGCGTACAAGACAGTATTCGGCGAGAAGCGAAGCAAGGATGAGAGCTGTGAGTCAGCACATTACAGACACAGACGCACGCACACGCACACACGCACACACGCGCACACACGCACGCACGCACGCACGCACGCACGCACACGCACACGCACGCACGCACACGCACGCACGCACACGCACGCACATGCACATGCACAAATACAAGTACGCAAGCGCACATACACAAGCACAGCTAAGGCAGCACAATCCCAAGAACACTGCACCTTGGATGCGAGGGAATTGCTGCGAAAGAGCGTGGCGCTGTTGTCCGATTTGGAGATGAGATCAATCGTCAGCGCTTTCAGACAGCTCACAGCCTGCATTTGTATGCGTGAGTGTGAATGTGAATGTGAACGTGAGTGCGCGCACGGGTGGCAGTCTGTGTGTGCACGTGTCATCATCTCAGATCACAATTCACCCCAGATCTCGCAATGCATGTCAGAGTGCGCATCTCACGTCGTCAGTGTTGAGTGCGAGCATCAGCGCAGATGCCGTACCGTCCCGATCAATGGTGCCGTCCGCAACAAGCGCTGCAGCGTTGCACATTGTGCATGTGTTGTGTAAGTGTTGCGTATGTGTGTGTGAGTGTGCGTGAATGTGTGTGAATGTGTGTGAATGTGTGTGTAAATGTGTGTGTAAATGTGCGTGCGTGCGTGTGGTGTGTGTGAATGTGTGTGTGTGTGTGTGTGTGTGTGTTCCGTGAGTTTCAACCGCGATTGTAGTCGCTCCCCATTGAAAAGCAGCAACACCAATTTCCAACGGCAGCAGCAGCATGGGTGCCTGCCACTGCGGTGCCATCGTCACGTACATTGGAGCAGCCCAAGCCATCCGCGTGTCGCCACGTCTGGGCGCCCAATATCGCTCTGGTGGTGAACACACAGCGATCAACGCAGCCAAGCGGTAGCGAAGGGGGCGGTGAGGGGTGAGGGTGTGGTGCGACAGACAGTTGTGGGCGGTGGAACAATACTGTCCATAAAGTACACGACACACGAATGTGCAACACACAAGGGCACCCCGTGCAGGGGGAGGCGGGTGCGCGGGGCTCACTCACCAGGAGATATGAGAAGAGCGGGTGGTAGGCCGAGATGGGCATGATCAGCTGATGCGTCAACTGCAAGCCAGTGGCAAGTGGAGGCATTGGGGGAAAGGGGAAGGGGAAGGGGTTGTTAGTGTGTGTGTGTGTGTGTGTGTGTGTGTGTGTGTGTGTGTGTGTGTGTGTGTGTGTGTGTGTGTGTGTGTGTGTGTGTGTGTGTGTGTGTGTGTGTGTGTATCTAAATGAGCTGCTCCGTATCACCATGCCACTGCCTACGTCTACAGTATCCGACGGCAGTCAGCTTTCCGTCGACTGATTAAGGTCCTCCGGTGTTAGTGTTGGTGTGTGGAGAAGGTTGCGTCTGACCTGGAGTTGACCCGGAAGGTGTCGATTCGTCTATAGGAGAACAGGCAGTATACTAGGTAGATAATAATGCAGTATTGTGTACGCTATTATCCTGCCTGTATAGTATGTATACCAATGCTTTCGGCTAGCACAGTGACGAAACAAACAACAATGACTATCACTCTCTCTCTCTGTTACTCAATGAGAACCTACCTACAAAGTAGACATGGGCAGCCTTCAGATTTCTGGGCGGAGATGACGGCATCATGACGTAAACGGCATGTCTGATGTCTACGAGTGCTGAACCATGAACAATGCTAGC
>NW_004754904.1:700025-708771 GCF_000188695.1 Salpingoeca rosetta | reverse complement strand
GTGTGTGTGTGTGTGTGTGTGTGTGTGTGTGTGTGTGTGTGTGTGTGTGTGTGTGTGTGTGTGGGCATGTGTGTATGTGTGTGTTAGTGTGTATGTGTGTGTTAGTGTGTATGTGTGTGTGTGTGGGCATGTGTGTGTGTAATGAAGGAAAGTGGGTGCACACGATGCAAGCGATAGCAGGGTGTGAGCGTGGCTGCTGTTGTTGCACCTGTGCAAACACGCGGATTGTTCCGTTGCCGCTTGTGTTGCCGTCGTAGTCCTCAACACGCGGTTCCAGCCGGTGCCACCTGACACAAACACGCGGGAAGTGGGCACATTGTTCGAAGGAGCCACACAAACACGATTGTCAAAGCAAGTCAACGCGCACGTGTACACAAGCACACACGCACACGCACAACACGCACTGTGGGTGTCTGAGGCCTGGCTCGAGGTGGTCAAGGGTGATGGATGCCTGGCCAAGCAGCGACTGCCCAGCTTTCTCTGCAGACCGACGACAGGTGGCAGTGATGAGCACGCATGTCTATGTGTTGGCTTGTGTGTGTCTATGTGTGTCTATGTGTGTCTGTGTGTGTCTGTGTGTGTCTGTGTGTCTGTCTGTCTGTCTGTCTGTCTGTGTGTGTGTGTGTGTGTGTGTGTGTCTGTCTGTCTGTCTGTCTGTCTGTCTGTCTTTCGGTCTGTCGGTCTGTCGGTCTGTCGGTCGGTCTGTGTTGATTGTGCAACTGAATCTATGATAGGATCACGTGAAGCAGCGCACGCCTCTCCCTTCCCCCCTCCTACGTACTTGTGCCGTCAAACACGGTGATGGTGAACGAATCAGGCAGCGTCTTCCGCTCAAACGAAAACGACTGATCCCACAGCGGAAACCTGCAGTGTGAGGGGGGATGAGAGGATTGAGGCAGGGAGAGAGGGAGAGAGATACAGCACGAGTTGAAAGGTGGTGTGTGAGTTGCGGTGGAATACGGGGCACGTGCATCAAACATGGGGTCACGCTGTCCAGCAGCACGTCAGTCACGACACACACACACAACACAACACACATCAAGACACATACGCACCTTGCGCCGCGCTTTTTCTCTGATGTTCGTGTGTCGCCGTCAAAAGAGAGCTCAAAATATGGCTCACACTTGCCGCTGAAGCCCTGTGAAGGACAGACGCACGAGCAACAAAACAGGTGGGGACGTAGGGCACAACGTCGTCATGGAGACATTTGAACAACGAAAACAAAACAAGAACACAACACACAACACACACACACACACACACACACACACATACACACGAACACACACACACGCATACATACACACGAACACACACGCACGCACAACACACACACACACACGAACACACAATTACGCATATGCACGTTATAGGTTACCTTGTGGAAGATGTCGCGAGCCCTGACAACGGTGACGTCCAGGCGTTTTGAGCCATAAGGGGTGGAGGTGAGCAGCAGCTCAACAAACAACTCCCCTTGCACCTCAATCACAGGCACTGGCTTCAACAGCGGGAACCATGCCTCCTTGTGGCCTGGTTGGAAGAGAAAGGAAAGGGAAACATACATACGCACACGCACAAACAAACAAACAGACAGACAAACAAACAAACAGACAGACAGACAGACAAACAAACGCACACACGCACACACGCACACACGCACACACGCACACGCGCACACGCACACACACACACACACGCACATGCAAATAGCAACGGCAGCAGCAGGCGAATGTGGTGAATGCGTTGCTGTCACGCTCACTCATGAGACAACAAACGCAAACAACAAGCAACGCAACTCTTGTGGAGAAAGCCATCACATAGACCCCTTACCGTCGCTGCTAAGAGACTTGAACAAGGTTGCTCGGTTGAGGTACATGAGACCCAGCTTGGTGCCCTTCGTCTGGTGATTGCACGAGGCGTGTACAAAACGAGACGTGAGACCGGAGTGGGAACTGAAGCGCCCTGGCTCGCAAGAAAGCGAGCAAATGAAACAACAAACCAACAACCACACACACACATACACACATACACACACGAACACACACGCGCGCACACACACCTGCAACATCTCACTCACCTGATCGCACACGGAGATGGACATGACGCTGAAGTTGTGTGGCATGGCAATGTGGAAGGTTTCGCCAAAGAAAGGATTGAACGTTTGCCACTTTGTCGAGGTACGCGCCACCTCTTCGTCATCTACCTCCACGAGACAGTAAGGGCTCATGGCATCGTTCCTGCCAGTGGTGGTTGTTGTGCAGAGAAAAGGGCGTGGTCAACATGAGAAGGCTGTGTGACATGTCACAATTTCACATTGCAAACGATGTGAACCGCACAACAAAAAAACAACAAAAGTAACATCCACACGAGCACACGGTCCTCTGATTGCGACGGCAATACGCACTGGTCTTTGGATGTGCCAAGGTTCTTTGCTTCGCTGATCCTCAGCTCCACGCTCACGTCCCAGAACGACCGATGCGGCGAAGCCATGGTGGTGAGGTGTTGAGGTGTTGAGGGTGGGGGGTGTGAGCGGACGTTTGTTTGTTTGTTGTTGATGAGCAGAAGACGTCGATGGCGACACGACAAAGTGCACAGACTGCATTTACATTGACAAAACAGGAAAGCGGACAGCACAAAACAAAAGGACTGGCTGTCTGGTGGACAACAGGACTCACACACGAGCCTACGAGCGTCTGTCACATCTCACACCACCTTTGCAAAACAAAACACACACACGCACACAAGGACACACATGGGCTGGGACATCGCAAAACCGCAACCACGACCAACAACAACGCAAAACAAGCTGCTGCACTTTGTGCTAGTCTTGCCAGACAGCACGGCATTCTCGTGTTATCTTATTCTTCCCTCTTCCTGCTTTGCTTCTTTTCGATTTCCCTTGCTTCTCTCTTCTGCGTTGCTCATTTTCCCACACCAGCAACACAGCGCAGAGACACTGTCACAGCCGAGATACAGCTCAGCAAATCCATTTTGCCGACACTATCGCAGGACACAGGATACCTCCAATACAGCAACAAGTGGACGCCTCGTCTGCTCCTGAGCAACAGCACACACGCGCGCAACGAAGCAACCATGGGTCAGTCCGAATCCAAGAATGTGGCTACAAAGGCCCCATACCGGGTCGTCAATGCCGATGAACCGCATTCATTAGAGAGGCCATTGTTGACTGTCATGGGCAGTGTTCAATCTTCCGAAAGCGCCGTCGACGGCATGGAAGAATTCACGCTGAACCAACACGAACACGAGAGCGATGAAGACTTGGTTCCTTCAATTGGCGTGCCAAACGATATCGCAAGGGCGAGCATTCAGATGCCTGCCAACTCGGGGCCTGACGATTCCACCTCACCAAAACAGCCACAACACAACACTGTCAACGCCAGGAAGCAGCGCGTCCTGATCGTTGGAGGCTCTCGCGTCGGCAAGTCAACTGTCATCAATGCTTTGCTCAACAAGAGCCCAACCAAAGAGGCTCTCCGAAGCCCTGCCATCACAGCTGACTGTGGGAGTACCAACGGCACCACGGACGCCGTCACCGCTTACATCTCTGCAAAGCAGGATCGTGCCATCGTCGACACCATCGGCCTCACCGATCCGCGATTCACAAGGAAGCAAGTCATTGACAACTTGTACAACATCATTTTCAACTTCCGCGTCGGTCTGACCTGCACCATTCTTGTGGTCAAGCACGACATTCTCACTTCGGAGGAAGAGCGGCAGCTGCGTCTTTTCACGGCTCTTCTGGGCAAGGAATGGACCAAGTCAGCGTATCTCATCGTCACCCATTATGAAAAGCCAAACCCGAACGTTGAGGAGTATCTGAAGCAGAACCACAGTCCAGCGTTCCAGCGCGTTTTGAAGCTGTTCGATCCTGAACACATCCTTGTGGGCAGCCTCCAGATACACGGCAAGCAAAGGGTTGATGATCTTCTGGTTGAGGACCGTTCAATCTTCGTGAAGAAGATTGTGGACACCATTGACCAACAGCCCGAGCGTGAACCCATACGCCTGCGCATTCGCAACCTCTTTGACTTCGTCAAGTACATACGCAACCTGTTCCGCTTCGACAAGGCAGAGGACACCAATCTACATCGTCTGTTCAAGGCGTTCGTCGCCGCCGGCAAGGAGGAGCGCATCTACTTCCACGGCTTCACGGACAGTATTTGCTTGGAGGAGGTGCGCGGCAACAACGACGACATGTTTATCACCCCGTGCCTTCATGTCTTCCATTTCGATTGCCTCCTGGTTTGGCTACTGAAAAACGACACCTGTCCCAACTGCCGTGCCAAGATACCCACCAGCATCACGATGCGCGAAGATGGCGGTATCTATGGTGACCTGCCCACTGAAGAACAGCTTCGTCTTCCTAATAGGGCTCCCACGAAGGGTGATCGGCTTGAGCTGTGAACAAACTACTTCGATGGTACTGCTGTTCTTTCCTTTCGCCTTTGGCGGTTTTGGAATGCTTCTCTCACTCCCGCTCAATAACGTCTGCTCGCTTCGCTGCTGTTCTACACGTCGTTTTCTTCTTGGAGCGAGTCGTTTGCTGCTCGTTGCTGTGCCGTTCGTGGTTGCATCAGCCGATGCCCTCGCCCGTAGCAACTTCCAGCTCTTGCCTTTGTTTGAGATCACTGACCACCGTTTTGAATTTGATGTTTTTTTCACTTCTACAACGTGGCACCTTTGTTGTAGTCATTGCTGGGCGTTTCACGTGCACGGCCTCACTTGAGTGCCCTTGACTCCTGCTTGACTTCACGTTTCCACGAGCCCACCACGCCCCAGCACACAGCATTGGGTACACTTTCGTGGGATCCTTCCTGTTCTGGTTCGATGTGATGGTTCCCTGGTCTCGTTTTCTTGTTTTCCATGCGTTCTTGCGACTTCTGCCAGTCTGACACTTGTCACCAACCCACCCACTTCGTACAACAAAAAAAAAATTCCCGCCAAAACCACAGCAGTGAAGCTGCGTGCAAACACCTGCCTGCCTCCTGCCTGCAATGACACTTTGACTAAACACTCAAACAAGAACCAGCTCATACAACACCAACCCCACTCATTTCCACGCTCGCGGTCACTACCTCACCTCCTCACCTCTGCTCGCATTCCGCAATGGAGTGGATGAACACGCACGGGCTGGAGCCCGAGTTTTACTGGGAAGACTTTGCGAGCACGACGCTTGAGACGCGCCTGAAGCTGAGCAGTCCAGCCACGAGCGACAACACGAGCACAGGCCAGGGAAAGCAGCGGTGGTGGGGTGATCATGTGGAGGCAATTCTGGACGAGCACAGCGACGCCCTATCTGCGACATGCGACAGTGATGACGAAGGGGACCTGGAGAGTCTCAAGAGCCAAGAAAAAGGAGAGGGCAAGGGACGGCATTCACCACAACCACAGCACCCACAGCAGCAGCGCCTTTTGCTCTTTGGGGCCAAAGATGAGCACACGCTCCTGTTTGGCGCCAAACTGTCTTGCGATGCGAGCCCTAAAGCAGAACCAAGAGCACGAGCCTGCGCAGCCAGCGAGGACGCCTTCAACTTGTATGTGACCCCGCGCGATGATGGTGCTAAATCGCACAGCGTGGCCTTTGACGACGACGGACGAGGCTGCCTTGTGCTCGAAGACGCGCTTCCAGAGGCAACCTGGAACCACCAACTGCACCCCGTCACGGCCATCATTCAAGCTGCACAAGAGGACCCGATGCCAGCGTCACCAACTCCTCCCACCTTGTTTCCCGCCAAACCAGCTCAACACGATGACAGGCATGAATGAGTGTGCTTGATGTGTGTGCTTGAGGTGTGTGTGGGTGTTGTTTTGAGCGTGGTTGTTTGTGCGTGCGTGTGTATGTGTGTGTGTGTATGTGTGTGTGTGTGTGTGTGCGTGTGTGTGTATGTGTGTGCTCTGCGTGTTCTAGTATGTTGGCACATCAGCGTTCAGCTTCTCGTGACAGCCCTGCGTCCTCCTGCCATCAGATCTTTGGCATTTCATGATTCAATATCATCTTCCTTCCACACAACCTCACGCTCCCCCTCCCTTCTTCCCTCTTGCGCCCACTCATCTATCCATCTCCACGCCATTTCCACGCAGTGGTGAACAACAGCTGCGCAGCAAGTACTGTGGACACCCACAACCCGTGCATGACGAGATGGAGCTGCACCCTATCCTATCGCCAGAACGGCCCCGTGTCACAGGGGCCAATGCCGAGGTGTTCCTGCAAGAGCTAGCAGGCAGCGATGACGAAGAAGGCCTGCCTCCATCCTCACCAGAAGAGGCGGCAGGAAACAGAGGCTTCGACCAGCAGCAACTGAAGCGCGCGTTCAATCCAGGCAGGCTTGCAGCAGCTGTTTTCGGCAAGGGTGCCGCAGCATCAACGTCAACAGCTTCCAAGGCACCCAGCACCAACACTGACGACAGCACTACCGAGAACCACCAACCATCCCCACCCGCAAGCGTCACCATCACCACCACAACAGCAACAACAACAACAGCAACAGTGACAGCAGCAGCGACAGCAACAACAGCAACTACGACCAAAGGAGTGCCAGGCACCTCGCCGCCACAGCCACTGCTGGAGCCCCTGCCACCACAGTCAGATGCCACCAAGCTCGCGGATATCCGCAAGAGCATCCTCAAGGACTTGGACGAAGTTGTTGTGGTCGACAGCGAGGCGCACGATGCGCACATGATCGGGGCGATGGGCGAGCGCTTGGCAGGGTGGTCCAAGCACCAGCCACTGCGTTCTCAGGTGCGCGCCATGCAGCTGGCCTTGCCACGCCACGTCCTCCACAGGCAGTGTGGGTCACTGGCCTCGCTCCACCACTTTCTCCGCCAAGTGCTCGCCAGCTTGGACCTGCAGCAGCACACGACCTTTGACGACCGCATCATGACGTGGGATGTGCTTGGTGCGCTGACGCCGCTCACAGACACGGGCCGCACCGCCTTTTCCACGTCCAAGCAGCAGCACCGCCACCACTCCAGTGACCGCAGCGACGATGCCAAGCTGGCAAACGTGTACTTCAGGCGCACCAGCAGCAAAGCAAGCGACCCGCAGCAAGACCAAGAAGATGAAGGGCAGTTGCCACGCCTGCTTCCCCTCAATGAGCTGACTGTGGGTGGCCACAGCAGTATGCTCAACTCTTCACATGCAGTCCCTTCTCCACCTCGACCACGCCCTCTTCCTTCTTCAGTGCATATCAACGACGAAGACGCCGGCGCCAGCACGGACACCACCGCTACTCAGACCAGCAAGACCACTGCTCACAACGCCCACAGTGCGCTGAGGGAGCCATCAGCCTTAGCAGGTGCGGGGCTGCCGTCTGGGTTGGAGGCGTTCATGCAGTTGCGCGCGGCGGCAGCACGCGCATCTTCTGCTGCTGAAGGCCAAGAAGATCACGGCCCTTCCACGCCACCTGCGCAGGTCTTGGGGCAGGGGCGAAGCACGAATACTGCTGCTGATGATGATCAACGACCAACAGGCACACCTGGTCTCAAGTCACCTCTGGTCCCACAGCAGGCGCAGGAGCAGATGGAGCTGAAGCTGTTTGCATCACAACAACTGCTGCAGAACGACGATCTCGTGCTCGCCCTTGAAGACAAGTACCTCCACAACCCTCTGCCCTGCTCATGCAAGCTGCACACGCATATACAGACAAACACCCTCACGCATACACAGTCACACACACACACACACCCTCACGCATACACAGTTACACACCGATGCACACACACACACACACAGACACACAGACGCACACACACACACACGCACACGCACACACGCACACGCACACACGCACACACGCACACAGACACACGCACACACACACACACACACGCACACACGCACGCAAACGCACACACACACGAATGACCGCTCACATTTGCTTGTCTCGTGTGTCTCTGGGCGACAACAGGCTGCAAGTGACGTGCGTGCCTGTGGGAAGCAGCCGGAGCGCCACAAGCAGCTGCGACCTCATTGTCGATGAGGCCTGCGGCATCACCATTGTTCCGCCCTCCTTATTCCTGCAAGCAGCAGATGACGTGAAGCGCGTGTGCCAGCAAGTAGTGCATTGCTTGAAGCAGTTCCAGAGCGTCCATGTCATCATCGCGGCCACCACTTCAGCCACGACAGCCAGCAGCAGCAGCAGTGCGCAGCTTAAGGCCGGGCTGGAGAGCGACAACTACTCAAAGCTCTTCCTGGCAATGCTGTCGCCGTGGTTGCAGCCCGCGCACACGGATGGATATGGGCAGGCGACTTTGGCATACGCCTCCACGCCGGAGCAGTTTGCGGACCTGTGCAAGCACATCATCGATCAGGCAAAGGCGCAATCGCCCATTGAAGCTGACGACTGGATGGACCGCACATGGGTTGACCAGGTAATGCCTTTATTACTTCTGTCGACCTATGATGTGACCGACGCCGTTGTGTCAAGCGAGAGTGGGGGAGTGGGGGAGAGAATTGTGTGCTCGTGTGCGTGCTTGTGTGCGTGCGTGTTGGGCGGTGAGTGTGCATGTTGAATGAGATGCTTACGTGCGCACATGCGCGCACACTCACCTCCTTCACACACAACACACAAGCACACACAAACACGCACCTCCTTCACACACAACACACAAACACACAAACACGCATCTCATACACACAAACACACACACAACACAGCACACAAACACACAAGGTACACGCAATCACCACACACAACACACTCACCACAATTGTACACACTCGCCT
>NW_004754904.1:640025-695025 GCF_000188695.1 Salpingoeca rosetta | reverse complement strand
GACGCCGACCTGACGAGACGGTGCAGGGCGCGGCGAGACGAAGCAGATACAGTTGCCGCTGCGCGATTTACCGCCTTCTTCTTTGTCTTTGGTACCGGCGCTTTCTTCCGTTCATCCTCATCATCAGAATCAGAATCATCATCATTGTCATCGTCATCATCATCCTCGTCACCATCGTCATCTGTGTCATCATCGGATGAGGAGCATGCTTCCGGCTGCAGTTGCGGTGTGATGTGACGTGACGTGGTGTGAGGTGGTGGCAAGATGGCATGTGTGGAGAGGAAAACAAGCATGGCACAACCAAAAGCGGCCTGGCATGCAAGCAGCAGAGCAAGCGCGGTTTGAGTGTCTGACTTCTTCTTCGTTGATGCTCCGACTTGCATTTGCACACCCAAGCTTCTCGTAGGTGAACTGGAGAATTGAATGAATTGATGGGAGCACGCGCGACATTGATGGTGAGAAGAACGACAAGCAAACAATCGCGGGTGGCGCAGGCTGGTGTGCTGACACCGTGAAGGACACCATCAAACTCGACGTGCAACATGGGCAGTGCATGCATGCAAAGAAACCACTCGCCATGTGGTGATGAGGGATCACAAAAGAACACAGCACAGCCGCACCTGCAACAGCGTCTCAAACTCAATGTCTGTGGGGGAAGGAAGACGTTCATCCAAATCCAAATGCTGCAGCATGTCGATGTGTCGCTGGCAATGCTGTTGTGTGTGGTGATGTGTCACGATGTGTGAGGACATGAGCTGATGCACCGTGAGCTGAGTATCATCCATGTATCCACACGCACTTGTGCACGCACACGATGCACGCATGCACACGCACCGCGAGCGCAAAGTCGAAGATCTGTCTTGGCGGAGACCACTCGTTGATGCGCTTGAGCACAGACACGGCGGCCTTGAGACGGTAGTCCCGCACAAACGCAACAAAGTCATCCTCACTGCGGTCAAGGTGGGGGGGGGGTAGGGGAGAAGAAGCAAGGTATGGTGTTATTGGTAGTGGTGGTAGTACGATGGGGATGGTGAAATTGATGTGGGATCCACGTGGCGTTGCGATGGTGTGATTCAAGCGTTCAGTCATTGGTGCAAGAGCTCTTCAATCAGACGCACACGCACACACACGCACACATTCACACAACACACACACACATTCACACACACACAAGCGCACACACACACATTCACACACACACACACAAGCACACGCACCTGGATATGAAGTAGCAGCGTGGATAAAACTCGTCTTCGTCACGATTTGACGTCCATTGAACGTTTGTGAGGGAGGCAGCGAGCCCAAACTTGGTGGTGATGTTTCCATTGCACTTGAAATGGTTCACAGACTGCCCCGGCTTCAGCGTGCGGAAATCAACGTCGGCACGATGGCACGTCCTGGTTGGGTGTTACACATGATGAGCGCGCGCATTCGCGTGTGAGTCGTGAATAAGTGTACGTGCCGCAAAAGTAGTGTGTCAAGTGACCGCCATAGGCCAATCAACCTCCTGCACAACATACACACAATGACAAAGGCACACAGACACAGACACATAGACACAGACACAGACACAGACACAGACACAGACACACATGCGCACGCACACACTGACCAAATGAAGTTGGCGGGGAATTCGCCGAGGGCGCGGGAGACGAGCGCGCGATCTGCGGGCTCTTCAGAGCCGGAAAAAACATCCACACTGTTGGAAGCGGACAGGTCGAATCCTTCCTTTTCCGCGCGCTTCTGCAGCTGCGCCTTTTTCTTGTTCATCTCCGCCTCTGTGCGGATGCGCAGTCCACTGCAGTCGTCATTCGCACCAAGGCCGGCTGACAAGAAGGAAGGAAAGAAGGAAGGAGGAGAGGAAGTGTTGTAAGCTCGTGGAATGATCACAGGCAAGTTGAAAGGAATGCATATCCATACTCATGACAAGACACAAACGAAACACCAACAACCAACACACACACACACGCACACACACACACACACACACACACGCACACACACACACACACACACACACACACACACACACACACACACACACACGCACACACGTTCGCGTGGGGGAAGCTTTTCGACCCATCCTCGCTGTTCAAGGGCGTTGCGCAGGTCCTGGTAGCGCCCGCAGATGGTGAACACGTTCTTCTTCTTCGCGGCCGCCACCGCCGCTGCCCGCGCCTCACGCGCTGCATGCAGATCACGCAGTCGTTCTGGGTGGTAATGCGGGTTGTGACGTGATTGCGATTGTTGTCATTGTGTGATGCAACGTGATTGTGGTGAGATTTCGCGTTTGTCAAACACGCATGCACATACACATACACGCATGCACATACACATACACACGCATACACACACATACATACGCATGCACACACACACACACACACACATACAGACATACACACACACACACACACAAGACCCTCACCTTGGTTGATGCATGGTGGCTTTGATCGCGGCTTTGATGACTTTCCTGTTGGGGTTGTTCTTCCTCCCATCTCTGCAGGCCTGGCACGTCTCGTTGGCGTCCCACCGCCGCCACCACTACTACTGTTGTTGCTGGCGCTGCTGTCGGAGGAGGTGGTGGTGCGTGGGGAGAGCAGGTCTGACACGAGGTGCTGCGATTCCTGTGTTGGGCTGCACATCGTTCGCTCCCTGTGCTCCGTTGGCCGCGCACACGCAACTGGTGTTGTTGTCGGCGTTGTTGTTGTTGATAACATGATGAGGGTGGTGAGACGAAAAGATCGTGGTGGGGTTCAAGAAGCTGTGGCACATTAACATGTACAAACCCCACACGACACAACACAACCCAATACACCACACCACACCACACACACAACACAACACAACCCACACAACACAACACAACACAACACAACACAACACAACACAACACAACACAACACAACACAACACAACACAACACAACACAACACAACGCACTATCACAAACGCTCATCTCCAACACACAAACACGTGGTCGCACCGGAGTGTGTTCTGCGCAGGGCGCGGGGTTTCGGTGTTGCGGACGGGGTGCGGCGGCGAATGAGGGCACTGGAGGCCGTGGCCGGACGAACCATCTGATCAGCATGCTGTCCTTCCTCAAGTCCTCCCACTCCTCTTCCTCCTCCTCCTCCACCTCGTTTGTTGCGCTGTGCTGAGTCACCAACCGCTCCACCGGCAGAGCGCGGGCGGCGCAGGCGAACTAAAGCCGTGCGCTTGCTCGGGGATACACCACCACCGCCGCCGCCACCACCATTCTTTGATGTATTGGTGGCGCGTGTGTGCTGGTGGTGTTGGAGCAGTTGCTGCTGTTGCTTGGCCTTTGCTGCCAGCTTGTCTCGGCGAACAACGGCAGCGATGCGACGCTGTGGGCTGCGCAATCCCCTGCCCGCTGTCGTAGTCGCTGCTGCTGCTGCTGTTGTTGCTGCTGCTGCGGTTGGGGTTGGTGAGTGGAGGTGGCCGGCATCAGCGTGCTCTTGGTGCGTGGATGCGGCTGGTGCGTGCGGTGGTGGAAGCGGGGCGATGCGAACCGGGGGCGAGCGACGGTGCATCTTCTGCTCGCTCTCAAGCCGGTACAGGTCGCTGACAGCCTGTAGCTCCGCTTTGCGGTGCAGGAACTGCTGTTGGCGTTCGAAGAACGACGACGTGACGAGCTGTGCAGACCGCTTGTTGAGCCGGGGCTGGAACACCTCCTCGGCCTTGGCCTCCTTGACAATGCGCTCCAAGTTGGACTGGCGACGCGCCTCCAAGTACCCGTTGGTGCGGCGGCCGGCGAGCCGACGGCTGGCAGAGCTGATGCGCGGGCGGAAGGTGAAGTGCTCCTCGCCGTCGAGGTTGCGGCTGCGGCTGCGGCGTGGGCCGGGCGAGCGTCGTGCTGGCTGCGGTGATGCGCCGACGCGCCGAGCCAGAGACCGTGGTGATCGTGGCGAGCCTGGTGCTCTGCCGACTTGCGGCCTTGATGGCGACGCGGGCAGCGATGTGGACCGCTTGAGTGTTGCTGTGGATGCTGTGGGGGAGGTTGGTGGTGGTGATGATGGCTTGATGGAGGCGATGCGTGGGCTTCCCGGCGGTGCAGGCACGGTGATGGCCGGCACCTGCAGCACACGCGAAGGCGACAGAGAGGGCGAAGGCGACGCGTGCACTGGCGGCAGAGGTTCTGTGAGGATGGTGGCAGCAGCCGTAGCTGCTGTTGCGACTGTTGTTGTTGTTGTTGTTGTTGCTATTGTGGTAGATATGGTTGTTGCTGGTGTGGTTGCTGGTGTGGTTGCTGGTGTAGTTGTTGTGGTTGTTGTGATTGTTCTGGCTGTTGCGGACGTGGTTGCGATGGTGGACGACGCCGATGTTGTGGGTGAGGGTGTGTTCTGTTGTTGTGGTCTGGCTGGCGACTCGCGTCGGTGCTTGGCCAGGGCCCGGCTTCTTGCGTTGAGTGTTGGGGTGTGGGTACAGTTGTCGTCGTACCACTCAACCGGGGGTGGCCGCACGCTCAGCCGCTCGTACCACGGTGTTGGCTGCGTGGGCATACGCGACACCACCTAAATGTGATGCGTGGTGTCTTGTGTGGTGGAGATGTGTGTGTGTTTGTGTGTGTGTGCGTGTGTGTGTGTGTGTGTGTGCGGGTGTGTGTGTGTGTGCGGGTGTGGTGGAAGGAAAGAGGGAGGGGGAGAGGGAGAGAGGAGGGAGAGGGAGAGAGAGAGAAGGAGAGAAGAGAAGGAAAGACAGAGAGGAGAGATGGAGGGAGGGGAATTGTCATGTACAGATCGACAAGCGGAGGATGACACCGGTTGCTTTGTGAGAGAGTGTGAGTGTGGTGGGGGTGGGGTGTGAGACGATGAAAGACGGCTGCCTTCCCCTGCCGACGTTGCTCTGCTTTCGTTGTCGTGTTGGGTGACACCAGGACCACCAGGACCACCACGCTTCGACGCCAGCAGCGGTCAGCAAGCGAAAGAATGTTTTGGAGGTTGTTGTTCTGTTGTGGTGGTGGTTGTGCAGCAGATTTCCTTCTTTGTTTGTGTGTGGTTTCTTTTTTTTTTTCGCAAGGCTTTGGTTCGATGCACCGAAGCAACACAGGCAGAGACAAGCAAGCAAACGTATCCGCACAACCCCCCCCCCCACACACACACATGTGTTCAAGAGGCCATGCCCTGGTGCTGCTTGATGGCTGTTGTGAGGGGAAGGCCGAGGAGGCGAATGCGGCGAAGGGTGGACTCGCAACCGGCCGCGTCCCCAACGTTCGCATACGCCAGGTAGAGCGACTCAAACGACAGCGGGAGCGGCTTGATCTTGCTGTGCAGCATCTTGTCAAAGGTCGCCTCAAGCGCCTGCGGCGGGTCCCCGCGCACGCACATGGCACGCAGCAGCATCGCATATGCCCGCGCCCCCGCGTTGAGCCGCAGCCGCTCCATGTGCGTCATCAGCGCGCGCACAGCGGCAACGTTGCCCTGCTGCGCAAGCGCCTGCAGCAGGATCATAAACGTCGTGACCTCGGGCCGGAGGCGATGCTGCTCAAACAAGGCAAGCACGTTGCGCGCATCCTCCACGCGCCCCGCGCGTACATACGCGTTCATGAGCGTGTTGAGCACAGAGGGCGTGACGGTGCCGCCGCTGCGATCAAGCACCTCCTGTCGAAACACGCGCTCGCACCCCTCGCAGTCGCCGCTCAGCGCATATGAGGACATGTACGAGTTGACGAGGTACCAGTTCTCCTCGCTGCCGCGCGACCGCCACAGATCAAGCACCTCGCGGCACTTGGTCGGGTTGCACGCGCGCGAGTAGTGGCTCATGTACGCGTTGAAGACGTAGGGCGAGAGCGGCAGGCACTTCTCGTCCTGCTGCTGCACGTACTGCTCAAAAGCGTAGTCAAGCTCCCGCTGCACGCCGGCCTTGCTGTAGCAGGCCATGGCCACCACGAGCGTCTTGTCGTCCGGCTGCGCGCCAGCCTGCCGCATCTGCGCATACACGTGCTCAAACTCGCGCAGCGCGCCGCAGTGGCTGATGGCCTCCAGGACGGTGTTGAAGTCCTTGATGCGCAGGCGAAAGGTGGGGTGGTCCGAGTCGTGCTGCAGCTGCTGCAGCTTGTTGTAGAAGTGCAGCACCTTGTCCAGGTGCTTGGCCACCCCGTACACGTGGATGAGCAGGCGATACGTGAACGGGTTGGGCTTGACGCCGTGCTGCTCCATGGCCTCAAACACGCTCTCGGCCGGCTTATAAAACCCGACGCGGCTGCACGCTTCCAGGGCCATGTGCCAGTGTGCGCGCTGCACCTTGCGCCCGCGCTCCGCAGCCTCGATGACGTGGCGCACCGCCGCCACGGGAGACAAGCCCTTGAGCTCGTCCTTCAACACGTTGGGGCGGCGCGGCTTCCCTCGCTTCTTTCCCTGCCCGCCGCCAACCGTTTCCTTGAACCTTGTGCCATGGAGAGTCCTCGCAGCCATGGCGTCAGTGCCTTGTTGCTGCTGATCTTGCTGCTGTTGTTCCTGTTCCTGTTCTTGTTGTTGCTTGGCATCCGTGCCTGCTGATTCCCCAGCTGTTGTTGTTGTGTGCGTGCTGAGATCTGATGCGGCGTCGGCATCGGGTTTTGTCGCTGATGGTGAGGTCGATTCTGATTCCAGCACACGAGTTGTGGTTGTTACCGTTCTTCTTGCCAACGGTGCAATAAGCGTTGGCTTGTGCGACAGTGTCAATGACTGCGAGATCAAGGACGCTGGTCCTGCCCTCACCTCACACAGCGCCAATCTCCTGCGATGATTGCAGAAGTGTGCGCTGTGTCGTTGCTGCTGCTGCTGCTGCTGCTGCCGCCGCCGCATCGTTGTCGAGAGCTGCCTTCTGCATGGCTGAACAACAGA
Source organism: Salpingoeca rosetta (assembly GCF_000188695.1). Lineage (NCBI taxonomy): Eukaryota > Choanoflagellata > Craspedida > Salpingoecidae > Salpingoeca > Salpingoeca rosetta. The sequence continues at coordinate 688,180 of NW_004754904.1, read as the reverse complement.
ACGGGGAGATGCTGTTGTCGCTGATACTGATGATGATGATGATGATGACAACGACACCAGTCTTCTCGCTGGTGTGCTCGCTGCAATGGCACGAGCGCTGCTGGCTGCAGCCAGTCTGCATGCGCCGCCTGCCACAACCAAAGCCATCTGGTTCCGTGAAAATGCATTTTATCGTGTCGCACTTCAACACTCATGATGGCCTCTGGTTTGTTGGTGTGATGTGGTTCAGTGGCACACACAAACAGAGAGAAGAGAGAGAGAGAGAGAGAGAGAGAGAGAGAGAGAGAGAGAGAGTGTGTGTGTGTGTGTGTGTGTGTGTGTGTGTGTGTGTGTGTGCGTGTGTGTGTGTGTGTGTGTGTGTGTGTGCGCCTGACTTGTCATATGTCACATTGATGCTGCTGGTTGTCTTGGCCCTGTGGCCATCGCCAACAATCCTCACATCACACATGCACGGGTGTTGGCAGAGCGCGTGCTTGTGACGGGCGGACAAGGGTTCATTGGAGCATGGGTGGTGAAGCAGCTCCTGGATGAGGGCGTGCATCCCATTATCTTTGATCTCAAGGAAAACAATGGCATCCTGGAGCAGGTCCTCCAACCACAGCAGATGCTCAAGCTGGAGCGCCACTATGGTGCGCTGGCTTGTGTGTGCGTGTGTGCGCGTGCGTGCGTGCGTGCGTGTGTGCGTGCGTGTGTGTGTGTGTGTGTGTGAGTGTGTGTGTGTGAGTGTGTGTGCGTGTGTGGGTCAATGTGTGGCTGTGACTGAGTTTAAGTGTGAATGTACATTATCGTTCCGTCTTCAGTGTGAATGTACATTATCGTTCAGTCTTCAGTGTGATTGTGCACACTTCAGTGAGCCGTGCACGTTTGTTGCAAGTGCCGGCTCACTTGCTGTTCTAAACACCATCTGCGCTGTGTTTTTGTTTGCTGCTGCTGTTGTTCACGGTTACGTTACAGGCGACATTTCCGACACGGAACATGTGCGTTCTTTGGTGTTGGAGTGCAAGCCAACGGCCATCATCCATCTCGCGGGTCTGCAGATCCCGACCTGCAAGGTCAACCCGGTCCTTGGCGCCCAGGTCAATGTCATCGGCACCCTCAACGTCTTTGAAGCCGCCAAGGCCCTTCGGGTGAGCCACAGGACAAGCACGTGTTGATGAATATTGTGTGTGTTTGTGCTCGTGGTTTTGTGTGTGTGTGTGTGTGTGTGTGAGAATGTTTGTTATGAGCTGGTGTATTTGTGTGAGTGCGGTGTGTGTGTGTGTGTGTGTGTGTGTGTGTGTGTGTGTGTGTGTGTGCGTGTGTGTGCGTGTGCGTGTGCGTGCGCCGTTTTGCCTTTATCCGCCTGCCTGTTGTACTTTTCGAGCCCTTTTCCGCCTCTTCCCACCTTTTGAATGCCAGTGAACCGTGATGGGTGTGTCCAGCAGCTGTTCTGAATGAACACACACACATGTGTGTGTGTGTGTGTGTGTGTTTGGTGCGACCAATCATTGCACCACCATCTCACTCCTCCCAACACACCCCTCGCCCTCCCACTCTCACCAACGTCGTGCACAATTGTGCCAGGAGGTGACGGGTGGTAAGCCACCCATGATTGTGTACGCGTCATCTGCAGCCGTGCTGGGCCCACCATCCGCATACACGGAGACGCCCGTGCCTGACGACTACTACCACAAGCCCGGCACCATCTACGGCGTGTTCAAGCTGTGCAATGAGGGCTGCGCGCGCCTGTACTGGCAGGATCACCAGATGCCGAGCGTGGGGCTTCGGCCGCTCACCTGCTTTGGCGTTGGACGCGAGATTGGGCTCACCTCCGCGCCCACCAAGGCCATCAAGGCCACCGTGCTCGGCCGCAAGTACACTGTCACGTGCTCTGGCACGACCGGTTTCTCGTATGTGGAGGATGTTGCCCGCATCTTCGTGGGCTGCATGCGCGCCTCTGTTGAAGGTGCTCCCGCCTTTAACATTCGTGGTGTCGTCGACACCTCCGAGCACTTTGTTGAGATCCGTAAGTGTTTTATGCGTGTACGAATGTGTATGTGTGCGTGGATGAATGTGTGAATGTGTGCGTGGATGAATGTGTGAATGTGTGCGTGTATGAATGTGTGAATGTGTGTATGTGTGGTGTGTGTGTGTGCGTCTGTTTGAGCATTTGTTTGTTTGTGCATTTGTTTGTTTGTTTTTGTGTGTGTATGTGTGTGTTGCTTGTGTACGTTTGCACATGCGTTGCGTTTGCGCTCGCTTTTCTGATTGTGTTGCTGGCACTCATCGACCGTGGCACACTCACCTTCACACCCTATCCTGGCCTTTCATTTTTTCTCCTATTTGCAGTGAAGCAAGTGCTGCCAGAGGCTGGGCAGCTGATTGACATCAAGGGGCCCTCCATCCCCATCATGGCCGACACTGATGAGTCTGCGCTCACAGCCCTGCTCAAGTCCGTCCCCGCCCCTCACGACCTCAAGGTGCGCACGTGTGTGTGTGTGTGTGTGTGTCTGTGTGTCTGTGTGAGTGCACATCATCATCAACAACAACAACAACAACAACAACAACTTAAACAACAACAACAACAACTTAAACAACAACAACAACTTAAACAACAACAACAACAACAACTTGAACAACAACAACAACAACAACAACTTAAACAACAACTTAAACAACAACAACAGCAACTTAAACAGCAACTTAAACAACAACTTAAACAACAACAGCAGCAGCACTGTACTAATCGAACCACCTCCCCCTTCCCTGCTTCTCTTCCCCTCTCCCTCTTCCTGGCACACCAATCGCGCATTTCAAAGGAGCCCTTCCCGCTGCCGTTGGACGAGTGCATCCGTCGCACAGCAGAGCACTTCAAGCGGCTCGCAGATGAAGGCAGGCTGCACAGCAACGACCTGCCTCCCCTCGAATGACGAAAGTGCACCACTTCCACTGTGTATCATGTGAGCATGTGAACACGTGTGTGTGTGTGTATGCATCGTGTGTGCACGAACCACGCAATCGGGATCAATGACGTTCATCACCACACACAGACACACAAACTAGAGGCCGGTTCAGCCACCGCAGGCACTTCAACAAGCACACACCATCCTCGCCATCCTCGCCATCCTCGCCATCTTGCCCCCCCCCCCCCCCCTCCTCTTGTTTGAATTGACAACCGACCAATCAGCGTTTACATTTGAGAATTCCACAAAATAAAAAAATTGTTCTTCCGCCGCACCCACCGCCTGCTTGCTTGCAGGCAAGCAAAAACTCCGCAGCCATTATTGTGTTGTTGTGGGCGGAGCGTTAACGCTGGTGCTGAAGGAAGACAACAGCCACAAGCACACGACCGTCACACCGTCGGCCATCAACCTCACCCATACATACATACATACATACATACAGACGCACACGCATCGCAGACAGCCCCTTAAGCAGTCTGTTTGCATCTTCACACACCCCTCCTCGTGCAACGCAAACACAAAGGCTATTGCAATCGCTCGCAACAGACACAAGGACAACAACAATCGCACACCCATCTCAACCGCTGCACTGACTGACTAGCTTTTGGAGCGGCCGTTACGCAAACAGGCCAGGCAGCTCTCTCACCCCCCAGCAAGCCCACCAGCGATGGTGCGCCGCCGTATGAGGCCATCTGTTCTCTCAGGGCCTCAAGGTGGCCGCCAGCAACAGCACCACATACACAGAAACAGCTACACCAGCTGCACCGGCAGCAGTGCACATGCAGGCATGCGGCCACGTGAGCGTTTGATGGCAAGAACATCGGCGGCTCATGGCTTCGTGTCCACGGCACGACGCCGCGCCGCTGCCACAGCACTCTTGCTCTTGGCTGCTGTCACGCTGCTCACCAGCACGTGCTTGTGTGCCGTGGCGGCAGAGGTGCCAAACCCAGCGTTCCCCCAAGCCACAGCACACCTCGAACGTTACGCCAGCAGCATCGAGGCGTCAGCCACGTGTGGCACCAGTGATGCTGCAACAGACTACTGCGAACTTGCAAGCAACCCTCTGCGCTGCTCCCAGACTCGCGTGTGCAACAACGACTGTCCCAACACAGAGATCCCAGCACAGCTCACGCCCCTCTTTCCCCTTGCCGGAATTCCAAACGTGAGCGCGGTGTGTGTGTGTGTGTGTGTGTGTGTGTGTGTGTGTGTGAACATGGGCGTACACATACGCTTGTGTGTGTGCAAGCACGGATGCACAAGTTTGCACATGATATGCACATGTGCAAGTGTCGTGTACACGCGGTTGCATGCACTCGTGCAGTTCAGTTCTGATCTTCCCTCTTCCACCCAAGTGCTGCGAGCATCAAGTCCTACAAACCGCTTTGATTCGCACACTGCTTGACATTCATTGAACTCGTCACTTCGCTGAGACATGCAGTCAGGCCACACACACACACACACACACACACACACACACACACACACACACACACACACACACACACACACACACACTACTCTACTACACTCAGGTCACGGGCCGCCCGACAATGCGATGAGAAAGAGGCACTCGGGATAAAACTGGGGGATAATCGTTCCTGAAAGGAGGCGGGGAAATGAGTCCATCTAGGGGGTCATTGACAGTATTTCACACTAAATCGCTATGCTGACGGCCCGACCCCTGGGGGGGTATTATCGGTGAGACTGTTTCAAAGGGCAATAAGTACAGAACAGCCCTCAGGAGGTAAACATCACAATATTAATGCATCCTTTAGCTGCTTCGACTAGGCCCCCAAGCTTGTTGTCTGTCCTGTTAGAGCCTGGATGGAGGGCCAAGAGCCTATGATAACCCAATATCGACACACACACACACACACACACACACACACACACACACACACACACACACACACACACATACACACACACACTTCCTTTGCAACAGTGTCTCACGTTTCTTGCCCCTGTTCCTTGTTTTGGCCCGCACAGGAGCGCGTTACCTTGAATGGCACGGAGGTGTACTCCATCCCCTTGGACGAGTCGTTCTCCCTGCCCACCGTGCCCTCAATTGCCTTCTCCCTCGCGCTCACGCCATCGTTTTTCGACTCAAGGTACACGTGCCACCCAACACGTCTGTGCGTGCATGCAAAGCAATTGCAATATAATCCATTTGCCCTCTGTTGTTTGCTTTCATGCCACCTCCCCGACGCAGAGACCGTCTCTATTGCAATTACACATGCACACACACATGCACGAACGCACACATGCACGAACGCACCCACGCACACACTCACACACACACACTCACACATGCTCACGCACACACACACATGCACGAACGCACACACACACACACACACACACTCACACATGCTCACGCACACGCACACACACACACACATGCACATGCACACACATGCACGAACGCACACACATGCACATGCTCACGCACACACACACACATGCACATGCACGAACGCACACACACACACATGCACACACATGCACGAACGCACACACACACACACATGCACATGCACACACATGCACGAACGCACACACACACACACATGCACATGCACACACATGCACGAACGCACACACGCACACACACACACATGCACATACATGCACATGCTCACTTAACCTCCATCCATGCTTTCCCCCGCCTGAAATTCAATAGGCCGCTGGTTGGCGTGTATACGGAGGATGACGAGCTGGTATTTGAGTTGCAGGTGGACACGCAACGGCAGCGGCTCGTGTTGCAGTACACCGCGTTTGTGGACAGCCGGCAGCTGCAAGAGTTCAGCGTGCCGCTCGCCATTCCCTCTTCCCTGTACGATGGCGCAGAGCACCACCTCGTGTTTGCCCTGCATCAGCTGCGGGCCACCGCTTACGTGGACGGTGCCTTTGCAGCAACAGCGGCACTGCCCACCTACCCAGACTTCATGCGCTGCGTGCCCATCCTGCAGTCCTTTGGCATCTGTGGCCCAGACCGCCTCTTCCTTGGTGCAACTCCAGCTGGAGTCGCGCCGCAGGACAACTACATGGGCACGCTGGCCAGTGTCATGGCGGCAGACGCCGCACTTGTGGAGCAGGAGGCAGCGAGCCTGAGCACGGCCGCCCTCCGTACCGAGCCGGCGCTGACTGCGCTTGTTGGCGGCGCTCGCTTGCCTGCAAGCACGTGCCTGTGCCCGCGCACCTACCCGCTGCTCCTGCGCGCGGACGCGACGCAGTGCGCAACCGCAGCAAGCGAGGGCCAGGGCATCAGCGGCACAGCTCGCATTCGCACGGGCACGGGCGCGTTCTACCCGGAGTTTGCCCTGGATGAGGATCCAACCACCATCTGGCAGGCGCCACGGGGCATCGATCAGGTCAACCTCACCCTCACCTTGCCCGTGCAGCAGCATGTCACTGCCATCACCCTCAAGTTCCAGGGCTACTCGCCACGCGCCTACGACATCCTCTTCTCCCCAACTTCTTCACCCAGTGGCGCTGACGGCGACAGTGGCGACACCAGCTACCGCCACATCGTCGCTGTGCGGGAATCATGCCCTGAACCTGCCGTGTCCACGCCGCTGCTTGACGGCGGCTCTCCACTCATCTGCATCCCGGCTGTGCTCGGCCTCCAGCGCACCGTGACCCTGACGCCCTTCACAGACGCGCGCGTGCTGGCCGCTGCCGGTGACGTCAGCACCTGGCAAGCGAGCGAGACCCTGCTTGCACTCTCGCAGGCACGGCGCATCCGCATCCGCTTCCTGGATCACGGCATTCTCGATGGCTTCCTCAGCCTGCAGCAGGGCCGCTACTACGCCCTGCGTGACGTGGCTGTCGCGGGCTCGTGCGTCTGCAACGGACACGCGGAGGTGTGCGGGCCGGAAACGGGCTTTGCGTGCCAGTGCGAGCATGGCACCACGGGCACGGCGTGCACCGAGTGCGACACCCTCCTCAATGACGCACAGTGGCAGCCCTCCATCGTCGACCAGCCATCATTCGAGTGCCAGCCCTGTGAGTGCAACGGCCACGCAAACGCGTGCATGTTCAATGCAACACTCGCCGGGCAGTCGGGCACGAGCAACCTGTCTGGCGGTGGCCAGTGCGTTGACTGCGGCGCCAACACCACAGGGCCCAAATGCGGTCAGTGCGCCGATGCCTACTACCTGCCAAGCAACGTCGCCATCAACAGCACAGACCCCTGTGAACCGTGTGCGTGCGACGCGAGGGGCTCGCGCGCGTTCACGTGCCAGCAGGGCTCGGGCCAGTGCGCCTGCAAGCAGAACGTGGTTGGTATCAAGTGCGACACGTGTGCCCCTGGGTTTGTCAACCTGCAAGCCAGCAACCCAGATGGCTGCGAGCTGTGCACGTGCAATCCAACAGGCACAGTGGATGGGGCATCCGTGTGCAGTGCGGAGGACGGGGCAGACCCGTGCACGTGTAAGCCAAACGTGCGTGGTTTCTCCTGCGATGAGTGCGCCCCAGACACCTTTGGCTTTGGCAGCGACCCCACCAACGGGTGCACACCCTGCCACCCACAATGCCAGGGCGGCTGCACCGGCCCCACCGCCAGTGACTGCGCATCATGCGCCAACGTCCACTTGGCCAACGGCACTTGCCTTGCCACCTGCCCGCCTCGATTCTACCCGACCGACGATGCTGCTGGTGATGGTGATGGTGCCGGCGTGTTGTGCAGCCCGTGTGGCGATGAGTGCCTCACTCTGACCATCACGCCAGCAACCGTCGAGCTGAGCGAGGCGGCAGACGCGGGCAATCTTGTTGCCCAAATCACCTTCTCCTCTCCCTACAACGTGCTCGGCCCTGACCCTGCCCTGCAAGTGGCTTTTGCCATTGATGACGCAGCAGCACCCTTCGACATTGTTGTTGACGAGGCAGCCAACGCTGACCCATCAACACAGCAAGGCACTGCCCGCGTTGTGGTTGGCAGCGCAGGCTTGGACTACGAGCTCAGGCAGCGGTACATCCTCTCTGTGCAGGCGAGCATTGCTGGTGCTGGCGTGACAACGTCATCCGCGCTCACTGTCAGTGTTCTCAACATCAACGACAACGCGCCCCAAATCACCCCATCTGCCGACTTTTCTCTGGCCATTGACGAGGAATCGCCTGTTCGCGGTCGCGTCGTTACGCTGCAGAGCGTCGAGGATGCAGACCTTGGCGCCGCTGGCGAGGTTGACCTTGCACTGACACAGACAATCACCGACGTGGGGAATGGTGGCAGCAGCAGTAGTAGTAGTAGTGGTGCGGGTGGTGGTGGTGGTGCTGACGATGATGAGGCGTACTTTACACTCAACGGCTATGCCATTGAGCTTGCGCGCCGCCTGGACTATGAAACAGGCCCGCACGCCTTTGAGCTTGTCGTCACGGCAACAGACCGCGGCCTTCCACCACAGCAGACGAGCCTTCGTGTCACCGTCACCGTCAATGACATCAACGACCACGCACCTGCATCCGTTCAGCCGTCGTTTCAGTTTGACGTGGCGGAAGAAACACCCACCAACACCCGTGTGGGCGCTGTTGGTGTTTCGGACCCTGATTCCGGTGACAACGGGCGCTTGGCGTTTGGCATCACAACTGCGACAGGCTACATCCCAGTCACGGGTGTCGTCCCCATCGCTTACTCACTCAATGGTGGACGAGGCGATGCGCTTTCTCTGCCATTCAACATCGACGCCAGCAACGGCACGCTGTACCGCAATGACGTGCGCTTGGACCGTGATAACCGCAACCCGACCCGCTACCACCTGACGGTGACCGTCACCGATGCCGGCACTCCACCGCGTGCCACCAGCGTCAATGTTACCGTCAACGTCCTCGACATCAACGACAACGCTGCCGTGTTCGACAGCGATGAGGAGCGTGTGCAAGTGCCAGAGTCAACCGCCATTGGCACCATGGTGGCACACTTCTCTGCAGTGGACACCCTGGACACGGCACCAAACGCAGACGTCACGTACCACATTGGCGCCTGGCGTGCATACGTCGCTGCCAGCAGCGTTCCAAGCACTGGCCACGGCGAGACACCTGCGTGGGTAACGGTGGCTGAGGGGGATGCCGCGTCTGCAACGCAACTTCCCTTCCGCATTGACCGAAACACGGGCGCCGTTGAAATCACCGCACCCGGGCTTGACTATGAGGCTGTCCAGCTCTACAACGTGACCATCGTTGCGGTTGATAGCAGCAGCGAGCCGCTTCCTGCGTATGCAGCCCTGCGCGTGCGCGTCCAGGATGTGAACGAGCACGCGCCAGCCTTCAGCGTGGGCGAGATTGCCTGTGTCTTGCCAGAGGGCGTGTACACAACCACCGCGGACAGCAACGATGCCTTTGTCTGCGCGACCGTGGTGGTGCAGGATCAAGACGCATCCTACAACAACTCTCGTCTCTCCTTCTCCCTGCTGGCAGTTGATCAAGATGCGCCCGCCAGCGACAACCTTGCCCTGCACGTTGCTGATGTGCGGCAGGCGGGCGCAAATGCCGTGTCCACCACAACCCTGCGCGTGGTGGTTGTTGGCGTGCTTGACTACGAGACAACCACCCACATCCGCGCGCGGTTGCGAGCACAGGACGCAGGCACACCACAGCTCTCCTCCCTGATCAGCGTGCGTGTGAACATCACCAACATTGAGGATGAGCCGCCCCGCCTGCTGCGCTTCGAACCAAACACACGCCTCCGCGACAATGCACCAGACGCCACCAGCGTCCCCGTTGTTGCGCCTGCCGTGTCCGCTGCTGCTGTGCAGCAATATCAGCCACCGCGCACGCGTGAGGGTGCTGCCGATGGCACCCCGTCCCTGTTTGGACGCATCGAAATCAACGCAACGGAAGCGCTCAAGACTGGCGTGACTCTTGGCGCCTTTGTCGCCACCGATCCAGACACACAGGACAATCAGCAGCAGCAGCAGCAGGACCAGGGCCAGCAATTGTGGTTTTCCGTTGTCAATGCGTCGTCCGCAACCGACGCGCCGTTTGTGGTGCTGAGCAACGGGTCCATGGTGTTGAAGCAACCACTTGATTTCGAGTCGGAGTGGCGGCACGAGGCATTGCTTGCCATCAGGGATGCAACTGGAGAGGAAATGGCGTACTACACGCTGGTGGTGAACGTGGATGGCGCAAACGACAACGCCCCCATGCTTGCTGATGGAAGCACAAGCATTCGTTTTGCGGTTCAGGAGAACACACCCATTGGTACCACCGTCCATGTGATCAATGCAGTCGACGCAGACACGAGCGACGTGCTGTCGTTCTCCTTGCAGGCCAATCCTGGCGTCACTGTGCCGTTTGATGTGCAGGGCAACAGCCTGGTTGTTGCCGGGGATGGCTTGGACTTTGAGGAAGAAACGTCTCATGCGTTTGTGATCCGCATCAGCGACAACGGCATCCCGCAACCCCAATCTACAGACGTCCTCGTTCGCGTGCAAGTGACCGACGTCGACGACAACCCAGTTGTCTTGTGGCTTTCCGACAACGCCAACATCACCTATGGCGAGAACGCCGCGCCTGTGCCGCTCTTTGATGGTGCGCGCCTCACAGATGCAGACTCCTCGCCATCTTCCGTGTTCTGGCTTGCTGTGTGCGCGCACATAGCCGGCAGCAGCGCAACAACGGCGGGTGAACTGGATCCCACCACACAGCTGGACTGCGCTCAAACACCGCCTTATCGTCGCCGCTTGCTCCCAACCACGGCCCGCAAGTGCGGCGTGGCTTCAGCGGCGTCCGTGTTCAACAACACGAATGTGCTGTTTGGATCATGGAGCTATGACAGTGACCTGCCGTTCACCGTTAGTGATGGCGAAGCAAGTGGTGGTGTTGGTGACGCAAGCGCCTTTGTGACGTTTGACAGCGATGCGCTCCGCCCAGAAGCGCAGGAGCTTCCTGGTGACGACGGGGCGTGGCCGCTTGCCATTTGGGTGCACGCGGCGTTGCCTGCAGGCACCGCGGGGACGTTGCTGCGCAAGGAGGCAGCTGATGGCCGGCTCGTGCTGGACATGGCTGTTGTTGCCCCTGATGTTGGTGATGACTCATGGCTGTTGCGTGTGTCCATGGAAGCGCGTGACACTGCGAGCGTCGACAGCGGCCAGCTCCTGCGCCACATTGTCACCTTTGAACTGCCAAGCAATGCCGGTGACACAGAGGACGCGCTGTTGCCAGAGCACTTTGCCATCGTCGCCTTCTCGTCAACAACACCCGGGGAGGCGCAGCCGCCAGTGTTGATCGCAGCCAACATCAACGCCGAAGCGGGTGTCGGTGAAGGCGCTTGGTCGACATTCTCCTCCCCCTCGTGGCAGCTGGAAGCAACACGGGTCCAACAGCAAGTCGTGGACGAAGCCACGGCCATTGTCCTGTCCACCAGAGACGTGGCTGGTGTGTCTGCGGGTGCACTTCAAGACGCACCTGGCCCGCTGTATTTGGGCGGAGCGCCCGCTGCTGCTTCGTCATCGCTCACAGGTGCCGTCATTACCGATGTCGCACTCGTTGGCGGGGAGACGACCACGGCTGCGGATGTGGTGCGCGCCGTGCAGTGCGCTTCCGCCAGCCCCTGTGGCGGCCAGCTGGTTGCCGTGTTGAGTGGTGCCAGCGATGAAAGCGCGCTCGCGAGCGTGCGCGTGCAGCGACTCGCCGGTAATGCCGTCAACATCACCAACCTCGCCTCCCTCGATGAAGCACAGCGTGTGTTGCGCGCGCTGCATTTCACCAACACGGCTGTGGAGCCGCACCTCGCATTGCGCACGGTCACTGTTTACGCCGCCACTTCCTCTCCTGCCCAGTCGAGCTCTGATGCTGGTGGCAGTGACAGCGGTAGTAACGGTAGCAGCGGGGTCGGCTCTGTGCTGGGGCGTGTCAGCGTGCGCGTCACGCCCGTGCTGGATGAACGGCCCATCTTGGACCTGAGCGCATCAGCAGACCCGCTGGCGTCAGACACGCTGCAGTGGCTCGTGGACACAACAGTGGAGTTTGTCGAAGGCAGCGAGCAAGGCGTGCGCGTGGCACCGCTGCAAACGACGCGGCTCCTGTCGCTGGACAACGCGCCCAACCCCGCATACACGCGCGCCATGCTCACACTGGAGAACAGGCTGGATGATCTTGAAGGCGGAAGCGATCGCCTGCAAGTGATGAACGCCGGTTCTGCCGACCCATTCACCGTTTCATCGTCCTTTGCCGCTGATGGGTCGTGGCATCGGCTCGAACTGGTGTTTGACCAAGAACAGCAGCAGCAAGAACAGCAGCAAGGCAGCAGCGCGTCTGCTTCAGCCGTGCTCTCCGCACTGAACCGTGTCGTGTATGTCAACAGGGTGGATGAGCCCACCCCAACACCTCGTCGTGTCACCATTCGGGTGTTGCAACAGCAACAGCAGCAGAGCATGGTCGATGCTTCTTCGTCGTCATCGTCTTCGTCTTCGTCATCTGTGCAGGCAGCTGCCACCTCTGGTGTGTGGTCTGTGCCTGCCACGACGACGGTTGGCGTGACGCTGGTGAACGACCCTCCAGTTGTGCTGTTTGCACGGGAGGGGTCCCCGGATGGAGACAACATTGCATTTCGGTACCGGGAGGGCGATGGTGCCGTGCTTCCGCTGCAGAACGTGCTTCGCATCACGGACAGCGACAGTGCCAACCTGACCTGGGTTGCTGTGCGCATCTCAAGCACGCTCAAGTCCGGCGAGCAGTTGGACTTCTCGTCATCGGGCGCTGCTTCCTCACCGCTGTCTCTTGAACGTGTGAGCGCCTCCCACCTCATACTGCGTGGGCCCGCACCGCTGTCTGTGTTTGAGGAAGCCGTGGCCTCGCTCGTCACCTACAACAACGATTTCTCGGTTGCCCCGAGCGTGGAGACGCTGCTGGTCGTCACGGCCTCTGATGGCGAGGACACCAGCAACAGCGCAGGTGTCACCATCGCCTTCTCTGGCGTCAACTCCGCACCCGTTGTTGGCTGGGAGCACTCCACTGGCGATGGCAGTGGCAACAACAACAACAACAACAACAACAACAACAACAACAACAGCAGCAGCAGCATGTCAATCCTCGCCAACACGTATGTGGAGGACCACGACGACGCGGGTGATCCGCTCTTGCTCCTGCCCAGCATCACGGTGGAGGACGTGGACAGCAACATCCTGGCGCTGCGCGTGGTTGTGGGCGGCCTGCTTGATGGCGGGCAGCAGGAGGTGTTTTCCATGCTGGATGCAGACGCGCAGTTTGAGCCACAAGTTGGCGACACGTCATGGGCACTGCTGCGGCAGGGGGTGATGACACCAGCGCAGGCACAGGCGTACCTCCGCTCCATCGCGTACGCAAACCGCCGTGCGGAGCCCACCGCAGGCACGCGTACCATCACCGTGCAAGTGATTGACACGCACCAGGCCGTGTCCGCCACCTTCACTGCGCGTCTGCTTGTGGTGAACACCAACGATCCACCCCTGTTGGATTTGGATGCGTTTACGGTGGGCAGCGGGTTCTCCGTGCGCGTGCCCGACAGCACAGCACCGCAGATAAGCCACATCTCTCGGTTTGACAACATCACCGTTGCCTTCAACCGCGCGAACAGCCCATCATTTGTTGGGTCTGTGCGCGGCACGGTTTCGGGCACCCAGCGCGCAACCGTCGCCTATCGCATCAGCCTGTACCGTGCCACGTCAACCGACAGCAGCGGCAACCCTTCATCCTTTGTTGAGAGCGGGACCGTGCGCCTGGCGACAGATTCCTCGTTCGTGCTGCCCACAAGCACGGCCGGCGTGAAGTATGTACGCGTGTTTCCACGCGACTCTGGCAGCGCCATCCCAGGCACATGCGCCAACGTCGTGGCGTGCAGCCGCAACGCCTACGCGTTTATTGCCGTTCCTGCCACTGAGCTCGACGCGCTTGTGGTGTCCGACATTATCACGCGCCCTTTTATTTCCGATTCGGAGGGCCAACCACTGGCAGGGCTGCGGCTGCATCTCTCCAACATCCGCGACACTGGCGATGGCAGCAGTGATGGCGACATGATGGATGTGACGGGCGACGAAGGCTTGTATGTGGACGAGGAAGGCGTGGCCTGGGCACTTGGCCTTGATGTGGATGTGGACAGCACCCGTCCCAGCGCCAGCGAGATGGAGGTGTTTGTGCAGTTCCGCCGCCCCGCGTCGCTCGTGGAGGCGGCGACCGTGCTTGGCTTTGTGCGCTACAGGAACGAGCTTGCAGAGCCCACGCCCGGCGTGCGCACGGTGGCGGTGCGCGCGTTGGATGTGGATGGCCTGGAGAGTGAAGACGTGTACGCGCAGCTGGATGTGCAGCAATCCAACGACAACGTGCCCGTCCTTGTTGACCCGCACACCATCTACGTGAGGGAGGACACGACACCCGGCAGCATCGTGGCCACCGTGACGTGCACGGACGCAGATGCCGGTGCAGACGGCGCCATTGTTGGCTTCCAGCTGCTTCTGGACACGTCGTTTGGGTCCTTTGGCATCGGCTCCGATGGCAGCGTGTATCTGCTGCAGACGCTCGACTACGAGCTCGGCTTCCAGTCGGCGTTCTTGCATGTGCTGTGCAGGGATGGCGGCTCGCCGAGCCAGGCCACCAGCGGCCTGATTGAGGTGTTTGTGACGGACATCAACACAACCCGCCAACGACCAACGCCACGACGGCGTCGCTTGCCTTGCGCGAAGACGTGGCGCCACCCGTCTGGCTTGCCTCCTTCCAGTTGCACGATGCCGACCAGGACACCGACCTTGCCGTGGCCACCGTCATTGGCAACAGCGATGCGCTCTTCTCCATTGAGGTTGACAACAGCTTCGACGACGGCAGTGAGGCCACGGCCTCAGATGCGCTGCTTCGCGTCGCCCTTGCGGGCGCCCTTGACTATGAGCAGCATGCACAGCGGTCGGTCACCGTCGTCGTGTCTGATGGTGTCCACTCCGTGCCCATCAGCGTGACGTTGGACGTGGAGGACGTGAACGAGTTTGCGCCCGAGATTGTCTTCGACCCGCCGACGAGCCCCGCCAGCGTCAGCGAGGATGCAAGCATTGGCACCGTGGTGCTGACCATTGTCGTAACAGATCGGGATGCAGGCCCACAGGGTGTTGCTTCCCCGCCTGACGTGGATGTTGCGTTCTTTGCTGGCAGCGGTGCAGCTGACGGCAACGGCACCCCCACGACAGCGTTTTCCTACAACGCGGCCACTGGCGCGGTGGAAGTGGCGCAGAAGCTGGATTGGACCGAGCAGAACGCATACTGGGTGAACGTCACGGCACGCGACGGCGGGCGGTGGTCAACACACGCCACCCACCGCATCAGCGTCCAAGACGTCAACAACAACGCGCCCGCCTTCCTCGACACCAACCTGGCGTTCTCCGTGGACGAAGGCGTGGTGGGCGAGGTAGGCGCGCTTCCATTTGAGGACCGCGACTCCGACGCATTCTCCATCGCAAGCTTCACCATCGCTGCTGGCGACGAGCAGGGCAAGTTCAGCATCGCCCAGGACGGCACGCTCGCCACAACGGTGCCGCTTGACCACGAGACGCAGCCGCAGTACTTTCTTGTCGTGTCGCTGACGGATGCCCTCGACGCGTCGCTCGGCACGTCGTTCATCAGCGTCGTGGTCAACGTGAACAACCTGCAGGATGAGGTGCCCGTGTTCCTCACCGCTGACGGCACGCCAACGCCGGCACCTCACCCCACCTTTGCACTCAACGTGAGCGAGGCCGTGCAGGTGAACACGCAGCTCCTGCAGCTGAATGTGTCGGACCCGGACCACGACTCCAACGGCGATGGCCTTGCTGACGGTGGTCGCGCGCCAATCCCGCCCGTCCTCTTCTTTGGTATTGAGCTGGGGCGGCGTGACGGCGACGTGTTCCTCGACGCAACGGAGTCGCTTGCCGTGAACGTGAGCTCGGGTGCGCTGCGCGTTGTTGCGCCCCTTGACCGTGAGGCGCATGCCGCGTTCAACCTCACTGTGTACGTGCAGGATGTTGGCGGGGACACGGCAGCCGCCACTGTGCTGGTGACGCTGCTCGACGTGAACGACAACAACCCGCGCCTGCCTGGTGGCACAACCACACCCACCTACAACGTGCGCGAGGACGCAGAAGTTGGCGCTGTCTTTGCATCGCTAGGTGCTACAGACCCAGACGCAGGCGCAAACGGGCGTGTGCGCTATGCGCTGGCAACGGGCGAAGCACCGCGGTTCGTCTCACTGCTGAATGACGGATCCCTCGCACTCGCGCGCGGTGTTGATTACGAGGCAGACGCCACCCCGGACGTGTTTGATGTTGTGCTGACAGATGAGGGGGCAAGCCCCGCACCCGGGGCACCCGTCACTATCACTGTGACTGTGGACATTGTCAACGTGAACGACGAGCAGCCTGTGATTGGGGTTGGTGCTGGCGGCGTGTTGCAAGCGAGCGTGTACGAGAACACGCCCGTGGACACGCTAGTGCTACAGGTGAATGCGAGCGATCCAGACGGCGCCGTCGTGTCGCCGCTGTCGTTCTCGCTGGAATCACAGCCGGCTGTGCCCTTTTCCATTGACGCCGCCACTGGACACCTGCGCGTGGCTGGGCAGCTTGACTTTGAAGCAGTCGCATCACCAACATTCTCCGCAACTGTCGTTGTCAGCGACGGCGTGCACACGGTGACAGCGCCAGTGCAGATTACACTGCTGGACAGGAACGACGAGGCGCCACAGTTTGTGCAGCCGCCGCTGACGTTGAGTGTGTACGAAGATCACGCTGTGGGCACCAACTTCACGGCTCCGCTGGTCATTGTGGACGCAGACTCGCCCCCCTTTGACGCGTTTGTGGTGCAGGTGCTTGATGATGACACGGGCGCACCGTCAACGGTGTTTGCGTTTGCCAACACATCGTACGCGCTGGTGCTGCTGGCGCCGCTGGACTTTAGTGTTCGCACGAGCTACGACATTACGCTCATCGCCACAGACAGCCACGACGCAGCGCTGGCGTCGTCTGCGTCGGTGACCGTGATGGTTGTGGACGTCAACAACAACGTGCCAGAGCCCGTCATGTCCTCGTTTGCGGCGCGCGTGACGGAGAACAGCGAGATTGGCACGCCAATCACGCAGCTGCAGGCAACAGACGCAGACGGCGGCGACAATGCGCGTGTGCGTTTCCAGCTGTCGGCCGACAACCAGACAAACTGCCTCGTGCAACAAGGCGGAGAAAGCGTGCTTGCTGTGAGCATCGACACCAGCGGCAGCGTCACGGTGGCAGCCGACATTGACCGGGAGGAACAGCCCACTCTGCAATGCACGGTTGTCGTTGCGGATTACGGCACGCCCGTCTCCCTCAGCACGACGGCGGTACTGCGCATCACCGTTGAGGACGTCAACGACTCGCCACCACAGCTGCCCGCGCCCGGCGCGCTCATCTACAACGTGTCTGAGACCGCGTCGGTTGGCGAGTTGATTGGCGTGATCACCGCCACGGACGCGGACGCTGTGGCCTCGCCCGTGCTGTATTCCCTTGCTGGCTCATCGCCACCGCGCTTCTTTGCCTTGGACGCGGTGTCCGGGCGATTGACAGTGGCAGAAGAGGGTCTGGATGTGGACGTTGCCGCACAATACGATGTGGTGGTAGAGGCGCGCGACCAAGTCATGACATCCTTTGTGGGCACTACGACGGTTCGCGTGGTTGTTAAGGACGCCAACACACTCGCGCCCATGTTGTCAGGACTGTCGGATGTAGCGTACACGGAGAACACGCCAGCCATCGTCGTGCTGCCCGGTGTTGGTGTGTCGGACAGCGATGCGGACTTCCAGGTGCTGCAGTGGGCGACCGTCGCTCTCGTTGGGGACAGCGATGGTGTTGGCGATGGGGAGCAGCTTGGCATCGCACAGGCCGCCGTTGATGCAGCGGCCGCGAACAGCGGTGTTCGTGTGTGGTTCTCAGACGGCAACCACACCGTCTCCATTGCGGGAGAGGCGAGTTTGGCCGTGTACGAGCAACTGCTGCAGGCTATCACGTATGTGGACAACGCGGATGAGCCCGCTGCCGCCACACGCCGTGTGGTCGTAACGGTCTTTGACGGTCTGTACACCACGTCGCAAAACACCACCATCGTCATTGACCTTGTGCAAGATTACCCTCCGCTTGTGCTGCTGGATGCTGCTGGCTCCAGCATCAATATCACAGCCACTGTGCAAGAGCAGCAGAGCCCAGCCGCCCTTTTCTCTGGCGCTGCCATCATCGACCAGGACACGGGGACCTGGGACATCACAGGTGTGTTTTGGGGAGGGGGATTAGTGTGTGCACGCGTGTCTGTGTGCGTGCCTGTGTGTCCGTGTGTGTGCGTGTGCCTGTGTGTCTGTGTCTGTGTGTGTGCCTGTGTGTCTGTGTCTGTGTGTGCGTGTGCGTGTGCGTGTGCGTGTGCCTGTGCCTGTGTGTCTGTGTCTGTGTGTGCGTGTGCGTGTGCGTGTGCGTGTGCGTGTGCGTGTGCGTGGACGTGTGCGTATTTATGTGCACATGTCGTCGTGTGTTTTGTTTGTACATGTCTGTTTCATGGTGACCCGCGTCGGCCTCTCGATTGTGCTTCCATCCCAATTTGATCTCTGTGATGGCTGTGCACCTGTGTCTCGTTGCCAGAGTTGCGTGTGGCTATCGAGGCAAGCTCTCCACCGCAGACCAACGCACTGGCTGTGACATGTACCAGTGGTGTGTCGTGCGACAGCGCCCAGATGCAAATCGTCGTCACGGGTGCTGCCGGCTTGGCGATGTACAACCAAGTTCTGCAGAGCATCACGTTTGCTCCCCTCGACGACGCTCCAGTACCTGTTGCTGTCCGCATCACAGGTAAGCACATTCGAGTATGCACACGTGCACGCATATGCATGTGTGATTATGTTGCAAAGTGTATCCCAGAACATCGGTTTTTTTTTGTGCGTGTGTGTGTGCTCTGTTGGTTGCAACGTGATACCTGCTTGTGCAACGTATTTTGCGCCTTCACCTTACCAATCACAAACACACACCACCACCAATCAACAACAACAACCAGCTTTCAACGCTGTTGGGGAATCACAGGCGGCCGTGCTGACCGTGGTGGTGGAACCAATGAACGACGCTCCCGTGGCCACGGTGGCAGCAGCAAGCGTTACCTACAACGAGACAGAGTCAGGCCTGGCTCCGCTCGCTGGCCTGGTGTTGGAGGACGTGGACTCTGCAACACTGTCATACGCACGCGTGTGGCTGAACGGTCGCCAGAATGCAACGGAGACCATCGCTATTGACGCAACTCCGCTTCCAGCCGGCGTGGCCGTGACGCAGATGGGCGAGGACACGCTGGTGGTGAACGGCACCGCTTCCCTCGCTGACTTCACGCGCGTACTTGAATCGCTTGTGTACGCGCACAGCTTTGATGTGCCACCGACACAGCCGCGGGAGATTGCCGTGCAGGTTGAGGACGACCAAGGCGCTGCAAGCGCAGTTGCGCGTGTCAGCATCAACTTTGTCGGTGTCAACGACCTTCCTGTTGTGGATGTTGGCGGTGCTGGCACGTACGCGGAGGAGGGTGAGCCTGCGGCCGTGTTCCCGAGTGGCGTTGGCATCAGCGATGTGGACTCGAGCAGGCTCTCCAGCGCTGTGCTGCAGCTTCTGGATGCGCGTGATGGCGATGATGAAGCCTTGCTCCTGCTGCCGACCCAGCAAGCCTGGCAGCTGCTGCAGGCTGAGGGTGGTGCCATGTCGTTCTCGGGCAACGGCACACACGCTGTGCGCGTGTCTGGCATCGCCACGCTCCGACAGTACGAGCTCGTACTCGACGGCCTGTTCTATGTGGACGGTGCTGGTGAGTTGACAGACGTTGACAGCGGCCGCGCACTTGAGCTGAGTGTCACAGACGCGCAGGGTGGACGCACGCGCGTGGATGTGCACATGCAGCTGCAAGCTGTCAACGACGCACCGATCCTGACGCTGGCACCACGTGGCGCCCAGCCTGCCTTTGTGGAGGGTGGGGCGCCTGTGTCACTCGTCAACGTCTCCAACTTGGCGTTCTGGGATGACAGCGCAAGCGTGGCCAGCATTGAGCTGGTGCTTGCAGGCATTTTGGATGCCGTGACTGAGGAGCAGCTGCTGTCATCGTTGCCTGCATCTTCGGTCTCCGTGTCCACCATCACCGCTGATCCTTGCTTGCTCCCACGTGAGCAAATAACAACAACAACAACGACGACGACGACGACAACAACAACAACAACAACAACAACAACAACAACAACAACAACAACAACAACAACAACAACAACAACAACAACAGCGCCGGCACTGAAGACCACCACAACCACCACGACACTGCCCAGTGGCGGTGGTGCGGCGCGCATTTACACGCTGGAGCTCAGCGACGGTGCGACCGTGGATGACCTGATGCAAGCAATTGCTGGCGTCACGTTTGAGGACAGTGCCGACGAGCCACAGACGGGCACGCGCACGGTAGAACTGCGCGTGCGTGATGAAGAAGGCCTGATCTCCAATGCTGTCTGCGTCGGTGTGTCGGTGTCCCAGGTGAACGACCGCACACCAGCGCTCATCTCGGACACCACGAGCTTCTCTGTGGCCGAGGAGCAGGATGCAGGACAGCTTGTTGGCACTGCCATCTTTCAGGACGCAGACAGGGAGCCCTTTAACACAATGACTGTGCGCATCAGCAACGTGCGCGCCACGTCGCCGCTGGGTGTGCAAGTGCCCCTGAACGGAGCAGAGCCCTTTGCGCTCGCTGTCACAGACGACGACATCACTGCCGACGGTGCAAGGAACGTTGAGGTGACGCTGGCAACGCAACTGTCGCTGGACAGGGAGACCATCAGCACCTATCGCGTCACCCTCATTGCCGAGGACCAAGACGGGGCAGCCAGCACCACAACATTCTCCGTGTTTGTCAGCGACATCAACGACAACGCGCCCGTGTTCAACGCAGCCCAGTACAGCATATCCGTGGCTGAGGGCGTGACGCGCCAGCCGCTGCTGGTCATGACCGTGTCTGATGCTGACAGCGGCACCAACCGTGCCATCAGCCCAGCCATCCCCGCGGCCACAGGCAACCCCAACTTCCCCTTCACCGTGCAGCCCTTCCAAGCCGGTGGACGCACCATCGTGTACTTGAATGTGGACGGCAGCCTGACTGACTTTGACACGCAGCAGGTGTGGAACTTCACCTTGGTGGCCACGGACCGGAGCGGCAGCGCCCAGGGCATGTCGACCTCTGTCCCTGTGATTGTGTCGCTGACAGATGTCAACGACGAGCCGCCCCGCTTTGCCAACACGTCCATCGCGGTGTCTGTGTCCGAGGACGTGAGCACGCCCACTGTCATTGCCACGCTGCACGTGGACGATGCGGATGTCACGCCAGGTTTCCGCGACACCGCGCTCACCGTGCAGAGCGTGGACCCTGTGTCTGGCGAGGGCCTGTTCACTGTCTCGTCGGTCACCGGCGAGGTGATGCTTGTTGGTGATGGCGTGGATTACGAAGCACAGGCGTCCTACACTATTCAGGTGCTTGCAAGCAACACGGGCAACCCTGCGCTCACAGACACGGCCACAATCGCTGTCAGCATTGGCAACGTGAACGACGTCACGCCATCGCTCGTCTCCCTCACAGAGACGCCCGTGGAAGAGAATGCCGGCAGCGGCGTTACTGTTATCCGTGCTGTCGTGAGCGACCAGGACCCTGGCCCCGGCGGCCTCGTTGTGCCCATGGACGGCACTGGCTTGATCATCGTGGCCGTGGATGAGCAGGACACGCCACCAACGGGTGCTGTCGTCGCTGGCACGTCAGCGTTCTCCGTGACTGTGAACCAGACGGACGCAGCCACGTTTGAGGTGGTTGTGCAGACAACAGAGAGCTTGGACTATGAAGCCGCAAGCTCGTACTCGCTTCGCATCCTCGTGCAGGACACCATGACGCAGCCCGCGATTCGCAGCCTCACCATCGACGCCACGGTGGCCGTGGTCAACACCAACGACTTTGCACCAGAGCTCGATGTGCCAGGCCAGGTGCTGGCGCCCGTGTCTGAGCTGGCGCAGGTGGGCGATGTTGTGGACACGATTCAGGCGCACGACTTGGATGCAGTCGACACGGTCCTCACCTTTTTTGATCTCGTTGACCGGGCAACCGGCGTTGCGCCGCCAGCGTTCAGCCTGACAGCAGATGGGCGCGTGGTTATTGCGGGTGCTCTCGACTACGAGACAACGCAGTCGTACTCGCTCGGGTTCAGCATCAGCGATGACGGATCGCCGCAGCAGGTCACCACAGACCTGAACGTGGTTGTGAATGTGCAGGATGAGAACGACAACGCACCGAACATCACCCGTGTGGAGCAGCGTGTCACCGCTGTCAGCGAAAACTTCACGGCGCTGCCAGCAGACGCGACAAGCACGCCGCTGCTCGTGGCCGCGTTGGTGGTGCAGGACGCAGACAGCGCTGCGGTGACTCAACTCTCCTTCACCATCGTGCCCGTGTACCAAGGGTTTGCTGCGGGCGCTTATTTCAGCGTGAACAGCACTGGGCACGTGTTCCTGACAGCGCCGCTGGATTACGAAGAAACAGGACCCTCGGTGACTGTGCAAGTGCGCGTGCGTGACAGCGACGATGATGCATCAGCGCACACGGTGCTTGTGCCCATCACACTTGCAGTGACGGATATCAACGACAACGCACCGACGTTGCGCTCTGCCAACGGCACGCAGCTGCTCGTGCGCGAGAACGCGGGCCAGTGGGTGTTGCTCACCACCTTCACCAGCACAGACGCGGACTCTGGGCCGCGGGGACAAGTGCGGTTTGTGCTTGAGAGCGCGTCGCACCCGTCCCTGGTCAGCTTGAATGCGACCACGGGCGAGCTGCGCGTTGCTGACGTGGACTATGAGCAGGTCCAGGCCATTACCTGCAGCGTGCGTGCTGTGGACATGGGCGATCCTGCACTGCAGTCACCGCTCTTGCAGTTGGACATCGAGGTTGTGAACCTCAACGACAACCTGCCTGTTCTGACCCCTGCCTCTGTGAACGCGAGCCTGATTGTGCCTTGGGATACGCGTGTTGGCACGCTTCTCGCCCAACTCACTGCGGCAGATGCAGATGTGGCTGGCAACAACGCGGTCGAATTTGCCGTTGTAGGCGGCAGCAGTGGCGCAGACAACGGTGGGAGCGCACCCCTCATTGTGCTGCAAGACGGCCAGGTCCTGTTCAATGTGTCTGGGACGTCGCGTGTGCCAACACAGCGCGTCGTTGTGGAGGCCACCGACACGGAGGTGGCTGGCGTGCGGCAATCTGTACAGACCACAATCGAGCTGACTGTGGCGGATGTGGTGGCACCCATGCTGCGCTCCAGCGTGGCTGCGTTCCAGGGCACACCGTCCCGCGCATCGCTGAGCATTTCGCAGGCCCTCACCTCCCTCTCCTTCAGTGATACGCGCGCCGAAGTGGAGGCGAGTATCGGGGAGAGAAGCGCCGCCCTTGACGTTGCCCTGCCTCCCCTCTCATCCTCGTCGTCGCCTTCCTCAGCACCCAACGCTTCTTCGAGCGGGAGCGGCAACAGCACGTCGGCTTCCACAGAATACGTGGTTGTCGACCTGCTGCAAGGTGAAGTGTGGTCGACCGGAGACGAGATTGTGCTGTTCGCACACGTGCGGGGACCCGATGGTAACCCGCGCGCTGCTGTGCGCAGCGTTCGCGTTGTGGTGCACATGCCGGTGACGGCGAGCACGCTGGACCCGAGCAACTTCACGGCCGCGTGCAACACGTCGCAGGAAACGGGATCGTGCCTGCTGCGGCTGACGGTGCCTTCATCTTGGTTCTCCGTCGTCGACGCGGGCTCGAGCGAATCCATTCGCATCACGGCGGCCCTGCAAGTCACCGCAGACGCTGCCGCCGCCAACAGTACGGATGCCAACACGGACACCACAGCAACAACGTGGGTGGAGGCTGACCCCGTCTATGCGACACTGCGCCAGCAGGCGAGCCTGTCGTCGGTCAAGAACAACCTGGTGGCGGTGCTGCCACCCGAGCCACAAGAGCCGCGGACGACGCTCACCATTGATGTGGAGGCCATCTTCCAAGTGCGCGTGTCCTCGCTGCAGTTCCGCGTGGCCGTGGACAACGCCAACATCACCGACGTTGCCTTTGACGCGCAGCGGTGGGACCAGCACACGGTGGACACCACATCCAGTCAGGCCCTCTTCTTTCTGTATGCGTCAAAGCGCTCCAACGCGCTCCCCAAGAACGCGCGCAGAAGCGTGGTTCAAGTGACCCTTGACTTGCCGCGTGGTGTGGCACAGGACGCCGTGACCTTGTCCATCACCGTGCAAGCGGCGACCACGCTTGAGGGCACGGCTGCCGTTCCTGCCAACACGGCTGGAGTGCTGGTGGATGCCGAGGGCGCATCGACTGAGGGCCGTGTGCGTCTGTTTGTGGATGAACCTGTGCGGCTGCTGTCGTTCTCTCCACAGCACCGCCTCATCAACACGTACTCGCTCACGGAAGACGAGGTGGCGGTGGACCTGTCCCACATTGTGGTGTACGTGAGCGGCGATGTGCGCACGCCAAGCGCAGACGACCTGCAGTGCTCGTCTTCGGATGCCACCGCACTGGCCACCGCAGCCAGCTGCGAGTCTGTGCTCATGGATGGCAGCACCACACAGCCGTCGGCACAGGTGGAAGTGTCGATTACGCTTGTCTCGGAGCCACAGCTCGCAACCAACCTGACCTTTGTTGTGCTGGCACCAGCGGGCGACCCGCGAGCCGTGCTCAGCCCCAGCACCACGTTGCGCGCTGTCAGCTTCTCCGCGTGCAGCAGTGCTGATGGCACGCTGTATCAGCAGGGCCAGCTGGATGTGCTTGTCACCTTCACCGACAACGCAGACATTGAGGAGGAGCTGCAAATCACGTCTCTCGTCGCTGATCGCCTGCAAGTGTCCAACCCAGATGTGCTGTCGGTGGATGAGTATGGTGTCGTTACTGCCTCAAGCGATGGCATTGTCTCGATATCCCTCGGTGTGCCCCTCCTGCCCCTCGTCCGAGTCACCAGCGTGGAGACGGTGTCACCCGTTGGCATTCGTGCTGCCGCCGTCGTTGACCTGCAGGCGTCTGTTGTCGCGTCTATTTCTTCTGCTGCAACTGAAAATGAGGACAGCGACGCGTCTTCATCATCATCATCATCGTCATCATCATCATCATCGTCATCGTCATCATCATCATCATCTTCATCGTCATCATCATCATCGTCATCATCATCCACGCTGGTTGTGGATGCAATCACAACAGGGCCACTTGAGGACTTTGAGAACAGCACGGCGCAGGTGGTCACCCACCTGTATTTGGACGACGGCACGTGGATTGCCGTCCCTGCCAGCGCCAGTGTGGTCTCGCACGCGTCCCTGAATGAAGACGTCGTGGTCGTGTCGGATGATGGCGTTGTGGTGCCCAGTGGTGTTGGCGAGGGCGACTTGCTGTCTGTAACGTTTTCGCCGTGTCCGGCTGTAAACTACAGCACGACAGCAGACATCCAAGTCACCCTGCCTGAGATTGCCAGCGTGGAGCTTGTGCTTGAGACCACCCGCCTGCGTGTTGAAGGTGACAATGCCGCCGCTGTGGCGGGCCTCTCGCTCAACACCACGCTGCGTGTCCTCGTGACGTTTGTGGACGGCCGCACAAAGGACATGACCAGCAACCCGCAGACGCAGCTCACACTTGACAATGGGCTTGTGCTCTCCGCTGATGCTGATGCTGGGCAGGGTGTCATCGTGTCTGTTGCACCAGGTGCCAGCGCAGGCGCGTACAACGTGTGGGTGTCCTTTGCGAGCCTGGCTGGCACTGCCTCCACCACCATCACGGTGGTGCAGACAACGGGGCTGCAAGTGCTGGCGACGCCGTACCCAAGGTACGCTGGCTCAGATGCAGTGTCGCGCACGCGGCTTCGGCCCATGGGCCAGTCTGGTGTGTACCAGCAGGCTGCGCTGGGCGTTCAGCTGCTGCTGAGCGATGATTCGACTGTGGACGTGACCGCAAACAACGACACGGCCGTGTTCTTGACCAACGCCACCACAGGCGACCGCCTCGCTGTTTCCAGCGTGTTTTCGCTCAACACCGATGTCAATGCTGGTGATGGTGCAAGCAGTGAGTCGTTTGTACTCAGCGCATCAAGCACGGGAGCGGAACAACGGGTCGTGATCGCGGCCACGTTCAGCAGCGCAAGTTCGCCCACGCTGCCTGCCGAGCAAGCCTTGGTCATCACGGCTGCCGCTGTGAACGATGCTGTGGCAATTGCTGCGCTGGATAACTTGCGTGCCGTCGCACCGGGCGAGGGCGAGGGAGGCGTCGTTGATGTGGACGTGGTTTCAGGTGTGCGAAACACCACTGCGGCGCGGGTGACGTGTGACGTCGTGTTTGCGGACGGATCCCGGTACCCGAGCGTGGTGTCGCCGGCAACAGGTGATGTTGCCGTTGAAGGCCTGGTGTCATTCACATCCACAACGCCGAGCGTGCTGGAGGTTGGCGCGTCTTCGGGCGCCCTTACACCGCTGCAAAATACACGCTTCTCCGTGTGCATTGTTGCCGACGCGCTTGGCGTGTCCAGCCTCGTGTCGGAGGCCATTGGCCTCACCGTGAACTTGCAGCCGGATATGGGCGACGTTGACTTTGGCCAGCAATCGGGCCTGACCTTCTCTGGCGCCGTGCTGGCGCAGGAGTACGGCTTTGCTGTGCGCTTCAACCCAAGCTCCCAGCGGCTCGCCTCCCTCGACATGGTGGTGGAGCTGCCGTTGACGCTGCTCACCTTTGAGCGGTTTGTGCCCGCCACAAACGTGTCCGTGGTCTCGTCTGCCGGATCCACTGATGAGCACATATTCAACCTCACCGTCAGCTCACCTGCTGCTGCTGCTGCTGCTGCTGGGGACGATGGCAGCGTGTTGTTGGGCACTGTCGTAGTTGTTCCGAAGCGCACGTCCCCAACAGCAACCGTGAGCGGCAGAGTGCTGAGCGCACGCGACGATTCAGGAAGCAGTATTGGAGCGCAGCCCCATCCCATCATCGCAGGTGAGGCAGAGCTGCCCGTGAGCATGAGTGGAGGAAGCAGCGGGGCTGGTGACGATCCCAGCACTGCGTGTTCGCTCTACGCGCGCCGCCGCCGTCGTCGTGATCTCGTGAGCGATTCTGAGCTTGATCACAGCGAGGAGAACGATCGCAACAATGACAACGACAATGCTGACGCCCACGGTGTTCCTGTTGACGACAGTGATGGTGCACCAGGTGCAACCATTCCCTCCCCTGCTGAAGTCATCCACGCAGGGAAGCGTGTGCGCCGAAACACGGTGAAGATGGACGATTGCGGCAGCGGGGGCCGCCCGCGCGGAGACGTGAACGGCGACTGCGTGTTTGACGGTGCGGATGGCGACTTGCTCATGCTCTATCTCGTGCACGCTGCGAGCGGCTTCACGCTGGAGGACAGCGAGATGGTGCGCAATGCGGTGGTGGATAGCGAGCTGGATGTCAATCGCGACGGAACCGTGGACACGCGTGATTTCATTGCGCTGCAGAACTTCCTCAACAAGCGTGCGGAGATCCTGACAGAGGCCGCCGTGAGCACGGTGGACTCGCCACTCACATCATGCAGCCTCAACATCACCGCCACCTTGTCTGGCAGCAACACCCGCATCGACCTGTTTGTGGACTTGGCATCCAACGATCCTGCCTTCCAGCAGCAGTTCCACGACAGCACGTACATGGACCCGGGCACCGGCGAGGCGCTGGTCACGGTGAACAGGACCGCGGGGCCTTATGGCGGCCTGGTGCGCCTGGCGCCTGCTGCGGGTGTGAACGCCACGTTTGCGCTCACAAGTGCATCTGCGTTCAACCTCACAAACATTGGCGTGTCCTTTGTGCAAGTATCGAACCAGAACGAGAGCGACCCCAGCCAGGCCTTTGTCACGCTGCACGTCGGAACATCGTCATCATCGTCATCGTCATCATCTGTGGTGTACGAGGGCGACTTGCTGGCCGTGCTGCCGCTGACCACGAGCACCAACGCAACCGTGTTTGTGCCATCAGAGTACTCGCCCCTGCATCTGGTGAACAACACACTGCCAACGGCGTACTGTGTCAACGACTACACGCCGGAGTTTTCAGCCAGCGCCTATGCGGTGAATGTGTCCGAGACCCTCTCGGATCAAGTCGTGCTCGCGCTGTCTGCGGTTGACGCGGATCTCGGCGACAACGGGCGCGTGCGCTACGCCCTTGTCTCTGGGGATCCATTTGGCAACTTCAGCATCGATCCTGTGAGCGGCGAGCTGCTCGTGCACAGCGTTGACTATGAGGTGCAAACGGCATACACGCTTGAGATTGCAGCCAGCGACCAGGGCCCAGACTTGCAGCACACAAGCACGGTGACTGTGGAAGTCAGCGTTGTCGATGCCAACGACAACTCGCCCGTGTTTGCAAACGCAAACCCACCCGGCAGCAACCAGTTTGCGTTTGCCGTTTCGGAGAACGTGACGCTGCCACACCTTGTGGGCGTTGTTTGGGCAACGGACGATGACAGCGGTGCAAATGGCCGCGTGTCGCTCGCGCTGGAGACCGTCCCCCATACCAACGCCAGCCTGTTTTCACTCGACACGGCCACGGGCGAGCTGTGGCTGGTGCAGAACGTCGATTTCGAAGACACGGGCGCGTCCTCGCTGCTCGTGCTTGTGTCTGCGACAGACGCGGGCGTGCCGACGCCGCGCAGTGTAACGGCCAGCGTGCGCGTGTATGTGGAGGACGTGAACGACAACGCGCCCGTGTTTGACGAGGACGCTTACGCAGCCTCGCTTCCGGAGACCACGCCAGTTGGTACGCCCGTGCTGACCGTGAGCGCCACAGACCTGGACGTCAACGACGACATCTACTTCTTCTTGGAGCCTCCGTCGAACCCGAGCCACGCCGGCCTGTTTTCCATCAACGCCACCACGGGCGTGCTGCGCGTTGCGTCTGAGCTTGACTACGATGTGGCGGGCCTGCGCACCGTGCAGCTGCTGGTGACGGCGTCCAACAGCAAAGCGGGCCAGCGGCCCACCCTGCCCGTGCCCGTCAGCATCACCGTGACCAACGTGAACGACGAGACACCGACCTGGGACCACCCGACCACACTGGTGCTGGACGTTTCAGAGGACACCGCGCCGGGGTCCGTGCTGGTGCAGGTGAACGCCACGGACGCGGACGAGGGCATTGCCGGCATCCCGCGCTACTTTGTGCGCACAATCTCGCCCACAGACGCGGTGGAGGTGAGCCTGGACGCGCTCTTTGGTGTGCTCACGCTGCAGTCGCCCCTGGACAGGGAGGCTGTGGACACCATCACCATCACCATTGGCGCCACGGACCTCGGCACGCCGCCCATTGTGGCGCAGGACCTGACTGTGGTCATAGCCGTGCAGGACGTGAACGAGTTCCCGCCAGTGTTCTCACAGGCGACATACGCCTTGAGCGTGGCGGAACGCAACACCCCGGCGGAGGAGAGCATTGGCGCCGTGAGCGTGAGCGACAGGGATGTGGGGGACAACGCAGCTGTGGGCTTCTCCATCGTCTCTGGGAACTCCAACGGCGCGTTTGATGTGAACGCCACGGGTCACGTGCTTGTTGTCGGCACGCTGGACCGCGAGACGCAGGCGTTCTATCGCCTGGTTGTGCGCGCAGAGAACACCGCATCGCCGTTCTTCTCCGCACAGGCGGTCGTCACCGTGAATGTCACAGACATCAATGACAACGCGCCAGACTTTGGTCAGGCGCAGTTCACCGTCGAGGTGTCTGAGGCCGCAGCGTTCAACACGATGCTTGCGCTGCCCACAGCGGTGGACTACGACCTGGGCAACGCGTCACGCGTGTCCTACAGCATCGCGCAATACGAGCTGTCTCGCCTGCCGTTCCTGTTCAACACGACCGACCGAGAGCGGCCGTCGCTGACGCTCGTCACTGCTCTCGACCGCGAGGCAAACGACACGTACACGTTCAGCCTTGTCGCGCGCGATGCGGGAAGGCCACAGCTGAGTGGCGCCGTCCTCGTCAGCGTGCGCGTGACAGATGTCAACGACAACCGCCCGCTTCTCGTCGCAGAGGGCAGCACGAACGTGACTGTGCCGGAGGACCTTGCAGTCGGTAGCGTGCTGGCGTTTGGCCTTGCTGCCACAGATGCCGATGAGCCAAACACCGCAAACAGCGCCGTTGTTGTGGAGCTGCTGGACCCGTCCGAGCTGTTCCGCGTTCACGCCAACGGCACGGTGGAGCTGGTCGGTGCACTTGACTACGAAACGACACGCGAGCATGTGCTACGCGTGCAGGCGCACGACAGCGGATCACCGCAACTCTCGTCCTCCGTTGTGACCCTGCGCGTCCTTGTGACCAACGTGCGCGATGTGGCGCCAGAGTTTACCCAGCCCTTGTTTGAGTGCAGCCTGCGCGAGAATGCGACGCTTGGGTCTGTGTGCGGGTCTGTGGTTGCCATGGATGTCGAACAAGGCGACACGGTGCGCTATGCGTTTGCTCCCAACTTCTCCTCCCCCGTCTTCGCCGTGAACGAGTCGACGGGTGCTGTGTCGCTCACCGCTCCACTGGACCGCGAAACCACGGCAACGTACCTGCTCGCGTTTGTGGCCTCGGACGACGCCAACCTGGCGAGCACGCAGCCTGGGTTCATGCGGGTGACGGTGCAGGACGTCAATGATCAAGTGCCCGTCTTCACCGACGACATGTACGCGTGCTCCATCTACGAGAACGCCAGCATTGGCGACGCGTGCGTGCGTGTGCTGGCTGTGGATGGGGACGAACCAGGCAACGCAAACGCCCGCGTCACATACACGCTCGTGTCCAGCAACTCGACCTCCTTTGGCGTCAACGCCACCACGGGGGACATCTACGTGCGTGAGCCCCTGAATCGCGACAGGCAAGAGGTTGCAGTCATGACCGTGCGTGCCCGCGACAACGGCAGCCCGCCGCTTGAGGCACCTGAGCTCGCCACCGTCCGTGTGCAGGTCCTGGACGTGAACACAGAGAACCCCATCTTCGACCAGCTCAACTACACCTGCGCCATCCGGGAGAATTTGCCTGCTTGGCAGCTGTGCACGGTTGTGCACGCCGACGATGCGGACATTGGCGCCAACGCGGCCGTGTCTTATCGCCTTGTGCTTCCCAGCGCCAACCGCACCAGCGTTGTCGGTGGTGGTGGTGGTGAAGGTGATCTGGCCTTGCCGTTTGCTCTCAACGCCACATCTGGGCAGCTCACGACCACGCTGGAGCTGGATCGAGAGACCATCTCCAACTACACACTGTACGTTGAGGCGTTTGATGCCGGCATCCCGCCGCGAGCCAGTAAAAACCTTGCACGCGTTAGCATCACGGTTGTGGACGAGAACGACAACTCGCCCCAGTTTGCGGCTGCCTCGTACGCGTGCTCCCTCGTGGAAAACAGGACGGCGCTGCAAGTGTGCTCGCCAGCCTCGGCCTCGCTGCGCTTCTGGGATGTAGACCAAGCCAACACACCAAACTCGGAGATTACCGTCACCTTTGCCGATGCCCGCTTCTCTTGGAACGGCACACACGTGCTCTTCTCGCCCATGTCCGGCCCCGCTGGTGACGGCGTGCTTGATCGCGAGCAAGAGGGCGCCTTCACCGTGAACATCACTGCCACAGATGGCGGCGGCCGTGCAACGACGGTGCCGCTGTACATCACCGTGCTTGACGTGAACGATGAAGCGCCGCGTGCTGTGAGTGTGCCGCCCTGCCATGTGCTGGAGCGGGATGGGGCTGGCGCCACTGGTATCGCTGGCGGTGAGAGGCTTGTGTCCTGTGGACGTGTTGTGGCCACGGATGACGATGCGGCGAACACGCCAGCATCAGCGCTCACGTATTCAATTGCAGGTACAACAGCGCCCAGCGAATGGGGTGTTGGCGCCAACCCGATTGTCGCCATCAACAGCAGCACGGGTGCCCTTGTGCTCAACGCAACTCTGTTTGATCGCGAAGTGCAGTCTTCCTTTGTTGTTATTGTTGTGGTGAGCGATGCTGGCATGCCCTCGCTCTCCACGCGCATTCCTGTCGACGTCGTCTTGGATGACGTCAACGACAACGAGCCAGAGTTTGTGCTTGCAGGCAATGCGACAGGTGAAGCGCCAGTATACACGTGCGAGATTGCTGAATGGGATGCGCGCATCAACGCCACCGCCAGCGCTGCCCCGCCTGTCGAATGCTCCGCGCCCGTGTTTGCACGCGATGCTGACGCAGGCCTGAACGCCGTCGTGCGCTATGCTCTCGTCAACGCCACGGGGTTCCCCATCACCAGCGATGAAGACGAAAACGCAGACACCAACACCACCACTTCCACCACCACCTCGCCGTCGCTGCTGTTCACGGTGAATGCAACGACGGGCGTCGTGTCCACGCGAGGCGGTGCATCAGCAGCACTGCTGAACAGAGAGCAACAGCCAGTGTTTGTGGTGTATGTTGGCGCGTACGACCTTGGCTCACCGACATCGCTGTCAGCCGCAGAGCCTGCGCGGGTGGACGTGGTGCTGACGGAGGTGAACGAATACGCGCCCGAGTTTGACCGGGAGCTTGTGGAAGCGGGTGCCGTGTGCTATGTCCCTGAGAACAGCGCCGGGTACCAGTGCCCAGAACCCTTTGCCGCCACGGACGCGGATAGCAGCGACTCGCCGCTGGGGAACGTGTGGTACGCGCTTGAGCCTGCGGCCGACGGCTCCGATGCTCTCTTTGCTGTTGACGCCGCGACCGGTGTTGTGTCAGTTGCCGACAACGGCCTGAATCGTGAAGCGCGCGCAGCGTACAACCTCACGCTGCGAGCTGAAGATGGCGGCGGCATGTTTGCGTTGCTCCCAGTGCTCATTGTTGTTGTGGACGGCAATGACGAGACGCCCGTGTTCACAACAGCAAACGCATCGTGCACGCTGTGGGAGGACGCGGCCATCGGCGTGTACTGCGACACGGTCGCAGCTGTGGACGCCGATGCCACCAACAACACCGTGACGTACAGCGTTGCCGCCGTTGTTGTGCTCGACCCTGCGGCTGACGCCCCTTCGGTTCCAGTCAGCACGTTTGCTGTTGACCCCAGCACGGGCAATGTGACCGTTGCTGGGCCGCTGGATTACGAGCTGTACCAGCAGCTTGCCGTGGTTGTGCGCGCCACAGATGCCGGGTTCCCTCCGCGCTACAGCGAAACGCGCGTCACTGTGACGCTGCTGGACCGCAACGACAACGCTCCGGCGTTCAGCGCCAGTGCCTTTAGCTGCGCCATTGCAGAGAACACGACGGGCGCGTGCGAGCTCACACCACCTTTGCAGGTGACAGACGCGGATGCACCGGACACGCCAGCGTCCACCGTGTTCTTTGAGCTTGAGGGCAGCCTTGCCTCTTCCTTCGCGCTGAACGAGACCACTGGCGCCATTACCCTGACACGCCCGCTTGACCGGGAGACGATTGGTAACACGGTGCCGCTGACGCTGCGCGCAACCAACACGGACCTCCAGCAAACGTCGAGCGTATCTGTGACGGTGCGTCTTGAGGACCGCAACGACCAGGCGCCCGTGCTGCTGAACACGCCATACGCGTGCGCCGTGTATGAGGACGCGAGCGTGGGAACAGAGTGCATGCTGGTGCAGGCGAGCGACGCGGACGAACCGAACACCGTCAACAGCAGGATCACGTACACGCTGACAGGGTCGAGCCTGTTTGCCATCAACGCCAGCACGGGTGCTGTGGTGGTGAATGGCGCCCTTGATCGGGAAACAACGCCAAGCCTCGTGCTTGCTGTCACGGCAACAGACAACGGGATTCCTGCCATGCAGGCCAGCGCGAGCATTGCCGTGACCATCCTGGACGTGAACGATGAAGCGCCCGTGTTCTCGCAGCCGAGCGGGTATGCGTGCAGCTTTGAGGAGAACGCCGATGGTGCGGGCTCGCTCTGCACAACTGTGAGCGCGACTGACAGAGACGCAGGTAGCAACGGTGCAGTCTCGTTTGCGCTTGAGGACGACATGGGCGGACGCTTCGTTGTTGGCGAGACCACCGGTGTCATCACCATCACCCGCGCACTGGATCGTGAGGTTGCATCTGACTACACGCTGCGGGTTGTTGCCAGCGATGGCGGCACCGTGAGCATGACGGCGGTGGCCGAGGTGCAGGTGACGATCCAGGATCAAAATGACAACGCCGCAGAGTTTGAGCTGGCGTCATACGCGTGCGATGTGCCGGAGAATGCGCCCAGCGGTTACACGTGTGTGACTGCACGCGCGTCTGACATTGACCAGCCGGGAACACCGCAGTCCACGGTGATCTACACGCTACACGGTGCTGGCGCGACCATGTTTGCCATTGACAACGCGACTGGTGAAATCACCACCACAACACCGCTCGACCGTGAGACCAACGCGTCCTTTGCGCTTGTTGTGCGCGCACGCGATGCAACAGAGCCTGCGCCGCTGACAACAGAGGTGGCCCTTGTAGTCACCGTGCTTGATGTCAACGACAATGCGCCTGCCTTCGCTGCTGAGGAATACGAATGCACGTACACAGAGTGGCCGCAGACGGAGCGGGAATCGAGCAGCAGTGGTGACGGTGACACTGTGTTTGCGCGCTGTGGTCCTTTCGTTGCCACAGACGCTGATGCTCCAGAGACGCCAGCGTCAAACGTCACGTACGAGCTCATCCCTGACACTGTTGATGCTGCTGATGATGATAGCGCGCTGAGTGCGATGGACCTGTTCACGGTGGACGCCACCACGGGTGTTGTGCGCCCCGTGCCGCATGTGCGGTTTGATCGCGAAGAGCGTGCGTCGTACTCGCTCGTGCTGGTGGCGCGCGATGCTGGCGAACCGCAACTGGAAACAAGCGCCCGCATCACGGTGACCATCGACGACATCAACGACAACACGCCCGCGTTTGCTGCCGACGTGCTTCGCTTCACCTTCCCCGAAACGATGGCGGTGGGCGCAGTGCTGACAACGCTGGAGGCCACGGACGCGGACGCTGGTGGCAACGGGCAGCTGGCGTTTTACCTTGTGGACGATTTCTCCAACGGCACCGTCCAGCTGGCGAGCAACGGCAGCCTGGTCCTGCTGCGTCCGCTCGACTACGATGTTCTGTCACGGTTTTCGCTGACGGTCGGGGTGGCGGACAGCGGGGCACCGCGGCGCTTTGCGCTGGCGACGGTGGAGGTGGCTGTGCAGCCGTTTGCGCTTGCCATGAACAGCACCAGCATCTGGCTGGACTGGTCGCTGTACTTTGACACACCGGCAGAGTTTATCCGCAACACACTCGTGCGACGCGAGGCGCAGCAGTGCAACGCAGGCTACCCGGACGAGAGCGATGGCTGCAACACGCGCTCCGTGAGCATCTTCACGACGCGTGACGTGAACAGGACCACTTACGTGGACACGGGCCTCAAGCCAGCCACGGTGTACGAGTACCAGCTGTGGACAACGACACTCACTGGTGGTTCGTCGTCAACGCGGTGGTTTGCACGCGCAACGCTGGACGGCGTGCCTGAAGCGCCGGCAACGCCCGTGATTGTGCAGGTGAATGAGACGCACGTGCAAGTCACGTGGTCGCGCCCTACAGCGTCGCATGGCCGCATTGAGCGGTTCGAGCTTGTGGCGAGTGCACAGCTTGCTGCAAACAGTGCCGCTGCCACCAACAGCAGCAGCAGCAGTCAAAACGATGGCGCTCGGCGGCGTCGCGATGTGGTGTCCATCACCCCAGATCAGGGCGACGTTGTGCTGTACTCGGGCTCTGATGAGACGGTTGTGATTGGCCCCTTCTCCGCAGAC
Source organism: Salpingoeca rosetta (assembly GCF_000188695.1). Lineage (NCBI taxonomy): Eukaryota > Choanoflagellata > Craspedida > Salpingoecidae > Salpingoeca > Salpingoeca rosetta. Next base: position 652,458 of record NW_004754904.1, on the reverse strand, counting down.
TACGTCTACAGCTTCTACGTTGTCGCCTACACCAGTGCTGGTGGCACTGCCTCGCCATCGACCACTTTCCAACCCGACCCGGAATTCGGTATGTAGCCGTGTGTATTGTGTTGTGTTGTGTTGTGTTGTGCCGTATGTTGGGGGCGGGAGCGGCTGGTTGGTGCGTTGGTTGTGGTGATGTCCTTTCGTTCGTTCGTGTGTGTGTGTGTGTGTGTGTGTGTGTGTGTGTGTGTGTGTGCATGAATGACCGCTCTTGCACAGCAAACGACTCACACACACTGTCATTCACGCACTTGCACGACTCACACTCACACTGCCATTCGCGTACTTGCGCTTTCACTTGTGTACATGTGTGAACGTTTTTCTTTGTGTGTATGTTTGCAGGAGCGACGACATCTTCTGCCGTGGCGCTGCCTGCAGCGGGTGTCATCGCACTTGCTGGCGTTGGCGCCCTCATCATGGTGGTGGTTGTCATTCTTCTATCCGCAAGCCGTGCGAAGAAGAGCAAGGCGCTGAACACGCCACAAGTTGCTCCAGACACGGGACCGTCCTCCATCGTGCGAGACGTTGAATACGACGTGGTGAGTTGTTTTGCGTGTGTGTGTGTGTGCGTTTGTATCTTTGTGTGCACGTGTGTGTGTGCGTTTGTATCTTTGTGTGCACGTGTGTGTGTGCGTTTGTATCTTTGTGTGCACGTGTGTGTGTGTGTGTATGCGTGTGCATGAGATCATGCCTGTGTGTTTTGTCAGTCCCTTTGTGGTCCATGTCGCCGCCACCTCATCATCACACAACCACCGTCACCAACACCAACACCAACACCAACACCAACCCTCTTGCTTGCATGCTCACTGCTGCGTCGCCTTGCAGGAGATGCGACCGATGGGCCGGTCGGCGTGGACGAGCCCAGCACTGCTCAAGGCATACGAGCAGCAGAAGAAGGGCGAGAGCGCCGCCGCGTTTGAGGGTGGCGAGGAAACGGATGTCGATCCACATCGCCGCGAGAAGAAAACCAAGAAGAAGAGCAAGCGGAAAGGCAAGCACGCATACGAGCACGACGACGACGACGACGATGACGATGTTCATCGTCACCACCACCACCACCACCACCACCACCACCACCGCCATCCACGCGTGACCACTGTGGACATTGAGCGTAGCCGCAGCGAGGGTGGTGCGGATGAAGGGCAAGGCCCATCGTCGCGCCCTCGCCTGGAGAACCAAATGGACACGCTGGAGATGCTTGATCGCGCACACCGCACGTCGAGGAATTCGCTGTTCGACTCGCGCCGCTCGTCCTTCTACAACTTGGGCGATGCGCAGCCGGGCACGACGCTGGCAGAGACATCGTTCACCCCGATGAGCGGCATTCGTGAGAGCGACACGGACGCGGACGGGCACGCGCACATCCACGAGACCATCCTGCACCACGGCGGGCCTGACACCGTGTCTGTGACGTTTGAGTTGGATGGCACTGACTACGAGTGCGAGTACGCGCCCGACCTGCGCCTGACACGGCCCGTGCCGCCGTACACGTTTGGGACGTGCGTGCACGCACGCGACATGGGGGCGCACCTGAAGCTGCTGGAGTCTGAGGACGCGTTCAAGGACATGCTGGCAGTGAGCCAGAGCAGGGCGCGCTGCACGAAGCCGCACCGCGCGGCAAGCGAGTACGCTGAGCTGAACCGCAACAGGGACTATGTGCCGTTTGACTTCAACCGCGTGCGCGTGCCCATTGAGGGCATGGGCGACTACATCAACGCCAGCTTTGTTGAGAGCTACGACCACCCGAAAGGGTTTGTGCAGGCGCAGACGCCGCTTCCGCCGTCCTGGAGCTCGTTCTGGCGCATGTGCTTCCACTCCAAAGCGCAGCTGGTGGCGGTGCTGGACTCCACCCCCGGCAACGAGTACTGGCCGGCGCACGAAGGGTACGCTGTGCCGTACGGCAGCATGCTGGTGGAGGTGTGCAGCGTGGAGCAGAAGGAAGAGTGGGTGGTGCGGGAGATTAAGATGCAGCACCGCCACACGGGGCGCGTGGCGACAATCACGCAGCTGCAACTGCTGACGACAGACCCGACGCAGGTGACACCGGCCATGTTTGCGCGCTTTGCAGCGGCGTGCCTCGTGCACATCAACACGGGCCTGCACGATCGCACGGAGTGTGTGGTGCACGATGCGCTGGGCGGCGGCCTGTCGTCGATGCTGATGGTGTGCATGACTGGCATGCGAAGCATGCTGGAGACGGACTACGTGGACGTGCCTCGCATCCTCACCAGTATGCTTGGCAAGCGGCGTTACTTCATGCCCAGCCCCGTGCAACTGCGCTTCGTTTACCAAGTCCTGGCGCACTTTGCCAAGGTGCTGCAAAGGGAGACGTCCCCAGACGTGCGTGGCAACGGCAGCAGCGACAACGGTGGTGGTGACGGCGATAGCGAAGGCGAAGACGCGTCGGCTGACAGTGTCATTGCTGAGGCCGTACACAAATTCCGAAGCAAGGCAGTGCACACCTCTGTGTTGCAGGAACTGCTGAATATGCCGCACACCATTGACGAAGGCAGTCCGACAACAACAGCGTCGACGCCACACAGTGGCCATCACCACGGCCACGGGCACGTGCACTTTGCGAGCGATGTTGGTGACGAGCCGCCAACCATGAGCACAAACGCGCTCTACGCTGGTGCACGACAGCAGCATCCCAGCCACGGCCACGCGGAGCACCATACACACACTGGACATCATGGGCACGGCCAGCAACAGCACCAGCACCAGTCGGGTCGTGAGCGCAGGCGGCAGGAAGAGGAGGATGATGGCATTCCGTACTTGATTCAACGCACCATCCCGCCGCCGCCACCACCGCCTGCATTCTCGGATCCTGGTCATGCGAGGGGATATGACATCATCCACGACATGCAACATCCTGGTCAGCATCACCACCAGCGACGTGGCGAGCACGGCCATGATGATCGTGATGGAGATGCATCTGCCACCAGCAGCGTGCACATGTTCACGACTGCGCTTGGATATCATGGTGAGGCGTTGAACTACGACGAAGACACGGCCCTGTAGCACTAGGGAGGGGGTGGAGAAAGTGTAAAGCGCTGGGGTTAGTGTGTGCACGGTGAGTGTGTGTGTGTGTGTGTGTGTGTGTGTGTGTGTGTGTACGGTGTGTGTGTGTGTGTTTGGTGTGTGTGTGTGTGTGTTTGTCTGTGCGCGCGCAAGGGTGAGTTCGAGAGATTGTGAGAGAGTGAACAGGTTGAGACAGAGAGAGGTGGGGGAAAGAGGAAATGGCCGGGGGTAAGCGGATGAGGGGGGGGGGGGCAAGACCTTCGTCTTTTGTGCATATTTGTTCCCCGTTGAGGGCTTCATGTGTTTTTCTGGTCTTTGTCATTTCGCAAGTAAACTTGAGCAGTTAACATGAAGACGAGCGAGCAGCAGGAAGTTGACATGAGATATTCATGGAGGTCTGGTTGTAACGCGGATAACAGTTGTGACAGTGACGAAACGACCATACCATGACAAGGACAGCTGCTTGCATGTGATATTCTTATTAACATCAGAGTGACTCATGCCGACCATTTATGAACAAATGAAAGACGTGGTGCATCCAACAGTCCAAGAGCAATGACGGGACGTGCTATGAGGTGCATGTGCTACCCAAGCACTAATCTTGAACATGTAGAAGCGAACAGATTGCCCACCAGACAAAAAATAAGGGGGAGGGGAGGGATGGCGCAAGGAAGCAGTAGCACCCTCGTAGTGTGAGAGACAGAGAGGTCGCTTCTGTTTGCTTCCCTCCCGAATCACCACGCGCGTATGAGGCGAAAATTTGTGAAAGGGACAAGGGACAATTCTGCACGAACAATATGATTCGTAGCACATTTCGAGAATGTGAGGTCCACATGATGTCTTGTGTGCGGTCGCCAATGACAGCCAGGCATCCGTCAGAGTCCCTCGAGCCACACCGCTTTCATTTGTGTACACCATCTTGTTGGGAAATGGTATTGCACTCTTTGAGAACTGTCACACACGGTGAGTGCGGAACTCGAAAGATACCAAACTCAGAACGACAGCACGCGTGAAAACGAACACAACAAACAGCATCTGGTGCGACACACGAAACGAACAGCAGCCAGCCACAAGCAAAACAGACGAAGAAAAACAAACAAACTTGAACAGCAGTGCACACGCAATACATCAAACAAACAAAACACCACCGCCACAACACTCTCGGCGTTGACTTGCGTTGGCTTTGTGTTGTTTGGTGAACGCATCGCATGCACGGATGCATGTGCGTGTGCAGGCGCATGTGCGTGTGCGTGTATGTGTGCATTGTGCATTGGGGGGACAGGGCGGGGTGTTTAGTCAAGGAGGATGATCCTGGGGTCCTCGACAGCCTCCTTGACGCTCTTGAGGAACGTCACGGCCTCACGCCCGTCAATCAGCCGGTGGTCGTACGTCAGCGCAACGTACATCATCGGGCGGATCTCAACCTGCAGCCACGCGGCACCGCGTGTGTACAGTGTGTATGTGTGATGCAAACACGGGTGCGTGGCGGGAGACAAGTGTGAGGGTGTCAAAGGGAGGACAGCACTGACGCAGAGCGACGCAGAGCGAAGCAGATAGACAGACAGATAGACAGACAGACAGATGCAGACAGACAGACAGACAGACAGACAGACAGACAGACACACACACACACACACACACACACACAGAGGCGTGGCTCCACGTGCTGACACACATTGCCGTGAATGACGCCGGGGCGGTCAAAGGTGGGGTCCTTCCCGAGGATGTCCGACTGCGGGGGGTTCATGATCGGGGTTCCCATAAGTGAGACAAACACACCTGGCGCACGCACAGGCGGAGCGAAAGGGTGTGGTAGTGGTGGTGGTGGTGGTGGATGAAGGTGAGTAATAAGGGCGTGAGAAGGGGGGGGGGGGTCGACACGCGGACATTGAGCACGAAGCCGTATCGTTCAGACAGACAGGCAAACAAGCACAGGCAGCCACGAACGCATGACTCTACGCTCTTGTGTTCCAGCCCTGCTGCTGTAATTGGTCGCGTGCATCTCACCGCCGTTGCTGATGGTGAAGGTGCCGCCCTCCATGTCCTCAATGGCGAGGTCGCCGTCACGCGCCTTCTTGCCCAGACGCGCAATCTCCCGCTCAATGTCAACATACGTCATGTCTTGCACCCGCCGCACAACTGGCACAACCAGACCCTGTGTGTGCGCGCACACGTGTGAACATGTGTTTGTGTGGTGTAGATAACGTGAATACGTGGTGTGTGTGTGAATACGTGTGTGAGTGCACGCGTTTGTGTGAAAATGTGTGTCAATATGCGCGAATGACAAGGAGCCACGCCTTGCCGTGTTTGCAAGCTATGCGTGCAAGCAACATTAAGCGATGGTGGCAGACACCATTGTGCAAGACCGAGGGGGATGCGCAACCTTAGGGGTAGCAACGGCGACGCTGATGTTGATGTCCTCGTTGTACACGATGTGTTCGTTGTCCGTGTCAATGACTGCGGTGATGGTTGGAAACGTACGATACACGTGGCGGAGTGAGACGATGATGTGGCCAAGCAACCACCAACACCACATCAGGCTTGGTGAACACGGGACGAGCGGGCACCCATACGCAGACCTCCTCACACACACACACACACACACACACACGCACAGACAGACAGACCTCCTCACACACACACACAGACAGATAGACAGATACACACGTGTGACATTCCCAGCCACTCACATGCGTTGACAGCTGGCTCGCGCTCAAGGGCCCAGGCGGCGGCCTTTGCAAAGGCAGACATGAAGCCAAGCTGCACCCATCGCAGGTACACGTGAACACATTGTTGAGTCGCAACGAGGGGGAATCACGCAATCGAAACAGCAAAACAAGGGAGAACGATGACGACGGCACACAAGACAGTTGCTGTACAAGACAGTTGTTGTACAAGGCAACGGGCTGCCGCTTACACACACACACACACACACACACACACACACACACACACACACACACACACACACACTCAAGCAAACGCCGCCACCGACCTTGACGCCGTGCTTCTTGAGGAAGGCGTCCTTGTGCTTGTTGCGGAAGGCGATGATGTGGCTCATGTCAATCTCGTTGAAGGTGGTGAGCATGGCAGCGGTGTTCTGCGAGTCCTTCAGGCGCTCGGCCGTGCGTTTCCTCATCCGGGTCATCTTCACGCGCGTCACGCCGCCAGCAGACTCTAATCGTAGTGCAGTGCAGTGCAGACAAGACAAACACGCCATGGTGGTGTCGTGTGGTGTCGTGTTGAGATGTGTGAGAGAGAGAGAGGGATGGGTGTAATTCGACCACTCGTGCATTCATGCGAGCACCCCTTCCATACAAGCACACACACACACAGGCACACGCACACAAGCAGACAGACACACACACGCACATACATAGGCACGCATACCGACCTGGTGCGGGCTTCTTTGGTGCGGGTGCGGGTGCGGGCTTCGACTCTTGCTTCTTTGGCTCCTCCTTTGCCGGGGCCGGAGTGGTGTCAGCAGCAGGGGCGGCAGAAGAACTCTCCTCCCCCTCAGACTTCTTCTCCTCGCTTGCAGCGGGCTTCTGGCTGCCAGCGGGCGCCTCGCCTGGTTTCAAGTGAGTATGTTGTGTGCATATGTGTGTGTGTGTTTTCGCGTTCGCTCGTGAGTAGTGTGTGCATTGTTGCGCACGTTGCATGAAGGACGTGGGTGTATGAGCACGGTTTTGTGTGCACGCGACCAAGTTTTTCCCACAGAAAAGGACCGAGGTAGGTGTAAGGAGGATTGCAAGGGGGGGGGGGAGAAACCGACAAGATTTGTGCTCCTTGTTGCTCGGCAACACAGGCGACCAAGCGTGCACCACACCCACGCCAAATCACACGTACCAGGCTTCATCTTGAAGAGATCAGCGCCAATGGGGACGGTGTCGCCCTCCTCAACAAGAAACTCCGTAATGACGCCAGACTGTGGTGCGTTGACAGGCACGCTCGTCTGTGTGGGTGCAGAGCACGCAGCAGGGGCGCAAACGTGTGAGCAACGCAGCATGGTGGTGGTGGTCGCCATGGTAGTGATGGGTCGTCTTGGTCGAAGAACGCAACGGGTTGCACAAATGACAGCAAAGCGTTTAGGGGGAGCAATCCTATGAAGGTCAAAGCTTGCTACCCCGATGCAAACACACACACACACACACACACACACACACACACACACACACCTTATCGGTCTCGATGACAACGACGGCCTCATCCTGCTCAACATAGTCGCCAACCTCTGCATGGTGTTGTTGTTGTTGTGGTGGTGGTGGTGGTGATGAAGTGCGAGTTAGTTGACTGCAAGGTGTATGTGTTGGGAGTAAAGGGAGTATCACAGGCACCCATTTAACAATGTCAACGTGCGAAACCCGATGAGAGCCAGTGCACAAGCCTTCCCACTGAACAAAACCTTTCTCAATCGAACCAACCTTTCTCAAAGCCGCCAATTTCGCCCTCGGAGATGGACTCGGCAACTGGGGGAAGCTGCACAGTAATCTCGTCGCCGTTGCCTTCGCACGCACAACGCACCAGTCATGCATGAGGTCAGTGTGTGAGGCACAACGAGAACAATACAAATGAGAGCGGCGGCAGCGGCAACAGGAACAGCTGGAAGAGCAGCAGCCAAAACTAGAAGACGAACAGCAAGACAACGAAGAAGAACAACAAGTACACCAGCACCAACAGCAACAATCAGCACAAAACAGCAACGTACGGAGAGCGCGGGCAGCGTGGAGGTGCCGGCGGTTCACAGCAAGGAGGGGAACGGCCTGCACAGCAGCCCACGGCAACCAATATCAGATGTGTGTGTGTGTGCGTGTGCATGCGTGTGCTTGTGAGCATATGTGTGTGTATGCGTGTGCTTGTGAGCATATGTATATGTGTGTGTGTGTGCTTGTGAGCCGCATGCCGCAGCAGGTGCATGTGCTGCTGAGAGCTGGTGCGTTCTGGTCCAGAGGGAAGCATACGCCCGCAGAAGAAAGCCGACGCACCTGGCGAGCGCAGGGCGCGGCAGTTGCCTGCACAGAGGCCAGGGACTTGGCGACGGTGACGGAGTTGGAGGGCGTAGCGGCCAGGCGACGCACAGCGCCGCTCACGGCAGCGAGCGTTTTCCGGTTCACCTGCAGTGTACCGAATGATGAAAGAGCGTGTGTGAGTGAGTGAATGAGCGAGTGCGTGTGAGTGCGTAGGTGTGTGTGTGTGTGGGCGTGTGTGTGTCGATGTGCGCCCTTGCACAACCTCAAAACCCAAAGCATAGTCAAAGAAAACAGTTGCAAGGGGCTCTCTCTCTCTCTCTGTTGTCTGGTGTCCACCGCTTCTCACACCATCAGCACGACCACTACCGTGTCACAACCACAATCACCATCATCATCAGCATCATCATAGCCATAGCCACTCACGCGCGAGAACAACATCTTGGCAAGAGGATGGATGGAGAGCTTCTTCCCGTGAGTGAGCAAAATGCAATTTGCAACGTGCTGCAACGTGCCTTAAAAGAGCATGAAATCATGCTCGTAGTTTCTCAATTTGTCATGTCGCTTGCAATTGCTGACGGATTCGCTGGAGCGAAACAGGAGCGAAGATGGGAGCGAAGATGGGAGCGATGCCGCTGCCAACACACACACAACCATGACGATGCGTTGTTGCGGAGCGGGGTGTGGGCGAGGAAGGCATTCAAAGCAACAAGCATCCACATCAATAACGACAACAACTACGGCGCACAGCCTCCTGCCTATCAGCACGGCAATCACACACACACACACACTACAACACCTTTGTTGTTGTTGCCGCTCGTGCACTTTTTGGCACACACACTGTTTTGAGCTCGTGTGTGGTCGGTTGACGCACACATTCACGCCCACAATCACAGCTGATAAAAGCGGGAGGGTTTAAGCCAGCAAGCACCAACCACAGCAAAGCAAAGAAGCACCAGGACCGCTGAGATGAACAGCAGCGGTGGCGGCGCAAATCAGCCGCTCGCGGCACGCAAGGATTCGTTCCTCACAGCGCCTGACGATGGCTGGCTTCACAGCAAGTTTGCCATGCAGTATGGCGAAGGCGTCTTCTTCAGGTCGGTGTGTGTGTGTGTGTGTGTGTGTGTGTGTGTGTGTGTGTGTGTGTGTGTGTGTGTGTGTGTGTGTGTGTGTGTGTGTGTGTGTGTGTGTGTGTGTGTGTGTGTGTGTGTGATTGGCGATGCTGTCACAAGCCTCGTTCACGTCCTGTGTCGTCACTCACTCACTCACCCCTGTTGCTTTCGCTCACACGTTTCGCTCGTTGCGCATGTGACAGCTTTCCCGTGACATATGTCGGACGACACCCACTCGCGCGGAGTTTGCGCTCTGTGGAGTTCCCTGTTCGAAACAAGGTCCGTACTGGCTTGATGCGTCAAACCATGGAAAGACAGGCGGCTGCGTGCACCAGTAGACGCATGGCTGTTTCACATGCATGTGTGTCGAAGCCACCCTCACGTTCTGCTCTGCGCTGGCTGCGGCTCATTGTGTTGTCCAGATTGTGCGCGAGGCCATTTGTCGCGTGCGCGAAGAAGCGCGAACACGCCCTCCCATTGAACGCCAAGTGCCTGCGGTGCGTGTTCGTCTGCGTGGAGAAGTATCCACACAGTACATCCCTCACACGCTCATGTAGCCGCTTCAGACGAGTATCACTGGCCACGTATATTCTTAATGCACTCACGCAAAACTGCTGACAACCTCATCCACTCACTGACCACAAAACACCTACACGCACCCCCCCCCCCCACACACACCCCACACAAACACATGCACACACACGCACACACAGATGTTTTCGGAGTTCTTGGATGCAGAGGAGCCCGAGATCAAGATGCAGGACATTGTTGTGAACATCTCCTCGGCGGGGATTGTGCTGGCCACGGAGCACGAGGACGCCGTCATCGCCTTCCACCGCATGACCACCATCTCATTCGCTGCAGGCGGCGACTTTGAGGTGCGCACCTGGTGTTGCATGCCATGGCTGTCTTCGCTCGTGCTTTGCTGGTGTGTGTGTGTGATGTGTCGTGTGTCGTAGTCGCCATGTAATGTACGACACACACACATGCACACAACACACACATGCACAAACACACACATGCACACACGCTCTCTGTGTCTTCCTCTTCTCTCACATCCGATTGATGCTGTTCTTCTGCGTGCGTGCAGGATTATGACATGGTGGCGTACGTCGCCAAATCGCGCCTCGGGCGTATGGTATGTCACCAACCACGCGTACAACCAACCAACACCACCACCACCACCACCACCAACAACAACAACCAAGCGCCGTGTCTGCAACACGCTCACCGCAGCCCACGTGCACTCTCGCTCGCGTCCTTTGCTGCGAAGAGTATTGCAGCACGAGCCACTGCATCCATGTTGCACACACCCATTCACACTGCAACCACCTCACCTTTGTGTCCATGCCACATGCGATTGACAAATTGCCACGCTGGGACTCTGACGCATGCGTTGTCGCTGTGTAGTGCTACGTCTTCGACTGCGGCGCCCACTCAAACCAAGTCCTCGCCACCATCGGCCAGGTATTGTGTGTGTGTGCGTGGATGTGCGTGGATGTGCGTGCGTGTGCGTGTGTGTGTGGATGCGGCGTTCATGTGGTACTCTGCATGTCCGTATTCACACCAGCGCACAAATAAGAAACACGCACACGCATACATAGTTGCCTTCCTGCCCACCTTCCCACGCACTGCGTCTCAACCCCCCCCCCCCTTCACGACCATCACCATCTCCCTTGTGTGCCGCTGCGATTGCCAGGCGTTTGTGCAGGCGGGCGAGGAAGCGGAGGCACAGGAGTACGAAGAGTTTGACGATGAGTACGGGGTGTATGCCGAGCAGGTTCTCACCGAGCAGGAATACCAGGACCTCTACGGTGTTGTGGTGCGGCTTCATGGCGCCTTGCTTGTTCGGTTTGGTGTTAGCTTTGTCCTGTTTTGGTTTGTCTTGCGGTGGCGGTGCGTTTGTTTCGTTGTTGCGTCTCGTCTTGTCTTGGAAGACCTGCGTTGTTTTGTTTGTTGAGTATTGTCTTTCGTCTTGGTTGCTTGCTTGAGCAAAAATGTTCACTGCTGGCCTCGCACCTCCTTTGTTGCTCTCTCCCATCGCAGGGCTCCCATCCAACCACACCAACCTACGCAGACCCAACGTACGTGCTATGTATTTCCTGTCCAGGCACCTATGTTGCTACCGAACAAGCCAACACACACACACACACACACAAGAGCGAGCAAGCAACCATAACTCCAACACACACACGCACGCACACACACACACACACGCACGCACACACACACACACCACACACACACACACACACACACACACACACACACACACACACACACACACACACACACACACACACACACACACCGTCGCTGTGTGCTCGCTGTTCATACTTTCCTTCCACATGTGCGCATGCTCAGATATGCCGATCCCGCAGTCGATTACGACACGGGTACATACGCCGACACCAACGCCATCTACGACAACGTGTGTACCAGGCGACAATGGGTTTTATGGGGGAGCAGGGCGCACACGCGGTGGAGTTATTAGCGGGTGCTTGAGCAGCCACAGCTTTGTGTTGTATTTTGCTTTTTGAAATCTGTTATACAGTCTCGCAACGCATCACATCACATCTCTCACACATCTCTCACACATCTCTCACACACGCACACACACACACACACACACACACACACACACACACACACACACACACACACACACACACACACACACACACACACACACACACACACACACACACACACACACACACGGACGGTTTGCAGCGGCTGCAGACGGGCGGGGCGGATGGACACGTGTACAACATGCCGGATATGGATGAGGCCAATCCAGACTATCACGAGTTCACGGTGGCGGACGTTGACGAGGCAAACCCAGACTACCACGAGGTCTCCGTGGACGCGGAGGGTGCGGTGCAGTACGATGTTGCCCAGCATGCTGGTGACGCTGCCCACCAATACGCCATGGGCCACGCGGACGGCGACGAGACATACGCCAGCGTGCCGCCACGGCCATCGCTCAAGGTGCGCACGCATTCGTGTGTGTGTGTGTGTGTGTCTGTGTGTGTGTGTGTGTGTGTGTGTGTGTGTGTGTGTGTGTGTGTGTGTGTGTGTGTGTGTGTATGTGTCTGTGTGTGTGTGGGTGTGTGTGACCATGAATCACGGCATTTCGTTCGGTCAATCCTGTCATTTCCAATCTCATACGCACTCACACTTACAATCGCGCGCGCACATACACACATTCAATCGTACCCATTCATACCTCTCACGCGTCATTACCTCCACCACAACAACAACCACGCACGGCCACGGCTTGGGATCATT
>NW_004754904.1:627525-635025 GCF_000188695.1 Salpingoeca rosetta | reverse complement strand
TCGTTGGTGGCGCCAGCGCGTACCCGTGGGATTGGGACTGGCGCACGCTGCGCACCATCGCTGACGAAGTTGGTGCCCTTCTGCACGCAGACGTGTGCCATCTTGCCGGCCTCATCGTCGGCGGACAGCTGAAGAATCCGCTGCCATACGCGGACACGGTCATGTTCACGACGCACAAGACGCTCATGGGCCCGCGCGGATCTGTCATTGTCACCAAGGACAAGGACATTGCCAAGAAGATTGACAACTCGGTCTTCCCAGGCATGCAGGTACCCCCTTGCGTGAAGTGACATGGGGGGGGGGGGAGGGGAGGGGAGGGTAAGAAGTGCGTGTGTGTATGTGTATATATATATATATGTGTGTGTGTGTGTGTGTGTGCGTGCCATGCATGTGTCGTTCATGTTTCGTGTGTGTGTGTGTATGCAGTGTGGATACATCAATGTGCGAATGCGTGTGTTTACCCATGCGACCACACAACTCTGCTTCGCTGTCAGGGCGGCCCGCACGTGAACAACATTGCGGGCATTGCGCGCATGTTTGAGATGATCTGCAACAACCGCGACGCCTACTGCCAACTCCAGCGCCGTGTCCTCGACAACACCTCCATCTTTGCCGAGGTGATGATGATGAAGGAGGGAGGGAGGTGGAGGGAGGTGGATGAGATGAGGGGCTAATTCAATTGTTCTCTTGGTTGCTGTGTGTTTGCGGTGTTGTCATGCGCCGTCCTGTTGGTTTTCCACGTTGCTTCCGCATTGTATGCAACTGCCAATCCTGACCATTCACAAATCGAATCCTACCACCACGTCAACACCAACAACACCAACGGCAACACCATCACTACCACCATCATAACACCACCAACAACAACAACGACAACAATGACAACCACAATCACATCACCTTCAACACCACCATCACAACAACACCAACAACGACAACAACCAACAACCAACATCATATCACCTTCAACACCACTACTTTTCCACCCACCCCCAGGCGCTGCGGGCGGAAGGGTTTGAGCTCGAGTACCAGGGAACAGAGACACACATGGTGATGCTTGACATGAAGAAGTTCCGCAACCGCTCGGGCAACGCGCTCGATGGCGAGACGGCGTCACGGCTCCTCGAGAATGTCGGCATTGTTGTCAACAAGGTACCGAGTGGAGGGGAGGGGGGGGGAAGATGAAGAGAGGGGGGGGGGATGAAAGGAGACACGAGGATTTTGCGTCATGCGTGCACTCGACTGTACTCAAAATTGGCATTTCAACAGCACTCTTTTAGGCTAACCACCCACACACACACACACACATACACACATGTACACACACGCCCGCCCACCAGAACACGCTGCCTGGCGATGCGACGGCTGCGGACTCGAGCGGTCTTCGCGTTGCGGCGCCGTGGATCACCCAGCGCGGCGTCACTGCAGACCAGATCAAGGACCTCGCCCGCATCATGCGGTCCGGCGTGTGTGTTTGTTTGTGTGCGCGCGTGCGTGCGTAGGGGTGTGTTTGCATGTGTGTATGTGCGTATGTGCCAGCACTTGCGTTGTTGCCATGTACGTGTTCCCTCCTCACCATCTGCCATTACATGTGCGTTTGCTGTTTTGTTTTGGTGCAGTGAGCTGCTGTCCTCGGCCGTTGGCTTCCAAGTCTGGGCACCGTCGGGTGACGAGAAGTGCCGTGCTCGCGTCCCTTACGCGCAACTGCAAAAGTCGCGTCAGGAGGTGTGGACACTCCCGCATGTACACAGACACTTGTAACTCCACAACACACACCCATGCGTACATAGCGCAGGCACTTACACACACACACACACACAACCCCGCCGACGTCGCCTCAACTGCAATCATCTCCATGCATGCGTGTCTGTGCATGTATGTGTGCGTGCAGGTCCTTGCGCTTGCTCGCTCGCTGCCGTACCCGAAGCTGGACGAGTCCAAGTTTGCCGATTCGCTGTTTGATCCCCTGCGCGATGCGTTCACCGTCAAGGGCCTCACCGCCATCTCCGTCCGCGGCGAGAAGGCGCGCCTCGCGCTCGACCAGGTCACACACACACACACACACACACGCACACACACACATGTTGTCGGTGCCATGCCCTGTTTGATTTTTGTTTGTGTTGTTGGTGTGTGCACGTCGCCATGGCGGTTTGCTCTGGGATTACGTGTTCTGGAATGTGTCACCTTCTCCTTCACACACAAACAACGCACACACACATGCATACACACATACACACATGCACACAGGCGCTGACGTGCAACGTTTCCTCGCTTGGGGAGAACGACGTTGCGTGCGGGTTCCTGCTTGACGCAGACGGAGAGCTCATCTCGCCCGCTATTGTGTCTAACCTCGGGTGGAGCCACAACGCGGCGTGTGGCGACAACGGGGAGGAGCGAATGGCAGTCTTTGCCCCGCAGGAGAAGGCCGATGACGTGCGCATGTGGCTCGACGCCCTTTCTGGTGCGTGTATGTGTGTATGTCTATGTGTGTATATGTGTGTGTGCTTGTCCGTGTTTTTTTTTTTTTTTTTTGTGTGTGTGTGTGTGCATGTGCTTGTTTGCCTGCGTGTAGGTTTGCGTGCGTGCACGTGTCGTGCTATTGCCATCACCTCCCCCCACACCCATATACACACTCACATGTACACTCACATATACACTCACACATACACATACCACCACCACCTTGCAGATGGGTACGTTGAGCTTGTGCGTGACGATCCGTACCTGAAGGTTGACGGCCCTTTCGCTGTCACCGGTCTGCAGGAGAAGGACATCCCAATGGCAGTCGTCTCGGTGAGTGCAGCAGCAACAACAACAACACACACACATGTACACGGCCTCTTGTTGCTGCAACTTAAAGCTGGTTGTTTCAAAGAGAGGATGAATTCTTGTGTCATTGCATTTACACATCACATTTGCCTTTGGACATTCGTGTTTACACACACACACACACACACACACACACACACACACACACACACACACACACACACACACACACACACACACACACACACACACACACACACACACACACACACACGTGCGTGTGCGTGTTGACTACGATCCCACTGCAGGCCGTGACCGGCTTGACGCTGCCTGGGTCGCTCGACGCGAACAACATGGATGTTAACAAGGCGTTTTTCGTTGGGCAGCATGCGCATGTGCAGCGCAACAAAGCAGAGGCGCTGCCGACGTTCACATACACGCCGGGGGACGGCGATCTCAAGCAGACTGTCCTGCACGGTGCGCAGAGGGCTCGTGTGTGTGTGTGCTTGAGTCGTGTGTGTGCTTGAGTCGTATGTGTGTGCGTGTGCGTGTGCTCGTATGTGTGCATAGCCACTTGAAGTTGTGTGCATGCGTGTGTGCCTTGATATGCGTGTGCTTGTGTGGATCTGCGTGTGGCTGTCTATTCACCTCACCTCACCTCACCTCATATCACCTCATCACTTTACCTCATTCCTCCGCCAACATCCCCTCTGCTCCTCCACAGACTGGCACGAGCGAAACGGCGGGGAGATGGTTGGCTTTGGCGGCTGGCGCATGCCCGTCAAATACGGATCCATTGCCGACGAGGTTAGGAAGCATGCACACGCATTGCACGCTTGAGCTTCAAACTTCGATCTCCGTGTCGTTATGACGGCACGCGTATCTCCTGCCCTTATCATTGCGTGCGACCAGTACACCCCTGCATCTGTTGTTGCTGTTTGTTCACGTTGCGCGCATTGCTCACACGTTGTTCCACCACCGTCCTGCTTCATTCTCTTCGACCTTGATCACCAAAATCACATCTTCATATCAACCACAACACCACCCGCTACCTACCTCGTCTCCCCAACAAACAACACCCAACACACACACGCGACAAACACACGCGCAGCACCGTGCCGTGCGCACCTCTGCTGCCCTGTTTGATGTCTCGCACATGAGTGCTGTTGGAGTGAAGGGTCCGCAGGCGCTGGCGTTCCTTGAGACGACGCTCGCAAACACTGCTGCTCGGCTCATCGACAACGAGGGGCAGTACAGGTGAGCAAGCAACGAGGCAGGCGAGCGTGTGCTTGTGTGTGTGTGTGTGCGTGTGTGTGCGTGTGTGTGCGAACGTAAGCAAGTGTGCTTCGTGTATGGGTGTGTGAACGTGGGTGTGTTTGCTCATGTATGTGCACAGGAGGGACGCTCATCTCGCACCAGTGCGCGCGTCATCTCACAAGTACCCATCCTGCACAACATCGCACCCCACCACCTGTGTGGGTCATGTCTGCCAGCTACATGATCCGAGAGGACGGCACTGCGCTCGACGACCTGTACGTGTACCGCCTCGCCCGCGACAACTTCATGCTCGTCTTCAACGCCGCCAACTTTGAGCGCGATTTCGCCTGGCTCAACGCCGTCAACGAGGTGTGAAGTGTATATGTTTGTTTTTGCGGGTTTTGTGCGTGCATGTGTGTGCGTGTGTGCGCGTGTGTGCGTGTGTGCGCGTGTGTGCGTGTGTGCGTGTGTGTGTGCGTGCGTGTGTTTGGTTGCTATCACCACATCCCTTATTGTCCACTTCCAACGCTGCAACCCCCTTACAAACACACACACACACACCCAGGGCCGCGTGTGTGTGGATCTGGAGAACCCGACCAAGCGGGTGCCCGGGCCTGTGGAGATTAAAGAGCTGCGCGACGCCGGAAGTGACTCTCTCCTCGACATTGCGTTCCAGGTGCTGTTCGTGCTTGTGTATATGTGCTTGTATGTGCGTTTGTGTGTATGCGCGCAAATGGGTGTGCTTGTGTACATGTGTGCATGAGTGTGTTGTGCATGTGTGTTCTCATTGATATCAGATTGTGTTTGTCTGCGCGCTCACTTTTCTGTCTTTTGCATGCAAACACACACACACATGCATACACACACATGCACACACACGCACGCGACACACATGCACATCCCAGGGCCCCAAGTCCATGGAGGTGCTGCAGCGGCTTGTTGACACGCCCGAACAGCGGGAGGACTTGGCGACAGGCGTGCTCAACACCATCCACCACATCACGGTTGGTCCGCCGTTGCCCCACGTTTGGATGTCTGCTGTTGCTGATTCCTGTGACTACACTGCACTGTGACATCTCATGTCGCGGCTGAGGCGCATGTGGTGTCTGCAACTATGCATGCATGCATGTGACTCTGTGTGTGAGTGTACTGTGAATGCTTGCATACGTGTGTGTATGTGTGTGTGCGCAGTGGTTGCGTGGACGTGCACTTACCTCCTCAGCCAACACACACACGCACACATACAGATGAAGGGCGTGCCTGTGATTGCTGCCCGCACCGGTTACACCGGAGAGGTGAGGAAGCATTGGGTGCACTTGAGAGATGCGTCCGTTTGCATTCAC
Source organism: Salpingoeca rosetta (assembly GCF_000188695.1). Taxonomy (NCBI): domain Eukaryota; class Choanoflagellata; order Craspedida; family Salpingoecidae; genus Salpingoeca; species Salpingoeca rosetta. The sequence continues at coordinate 629,656 of NW_004754904.1, read as the reverse complement.
TGACATGTGTGCCTGCACGTCTGGACGTGCACATGATGAGACAGTCTATCACCTTGCCCCACCTCACCACACCACGTCATCACACCACGTCACCTCATGTCATCACCTCACCACTCCCTTAACGTCACCACAACACCACCCTTGCTTGTTCTGTTGCTTGCAGAGCGTTGGCTATGAGCTGTTTGTGCACCCGGACGAGACGCAAAATGTGTGGGACATGATTTTGAACGAGGGCAAGCGTGACGGCGTGGTTGCTGCTGGGCTCGGCGCGCGTGACAGCGCCCGCATCGAAGCCGGCTTCCCGCTCTTTGGTCACGAACTCGAGGGGCCCGAGCAGCTGTCACTGACCGAGGCAGACTACGGGTATGTCTCGCGGCTGCACCGTCCGTTCTACATTGGCCGCAAGCCCTACATTGAGCGCACGCACCCGCGCAGGAAGAAGCTTGTTCGCCTCAAGGGCAGCGGTCGCAAGACGGCGCGTGAGGGGCACGTTGTCCTCAACGAACAGGGTCAGTTTACGCCCGGGGAGGGTGGGGGGGGGTGGTATATGTGTGGTTTGTGCTTGGTTTGTGCTTGATTTGTGTGTGTGTGTGTGGGTTTGTGCTTGATTTGTGTGTATGTGTGTGGGTTTGTGCTTGATTTGTGTGTGTGTGTTTGTGCGTGGTTTGTGTGTGTGTGTGTTTGTGCGTGGTTTGTGTGTGTGTGTGTGTGTGTTTGTACGCGTGTGATTGTACGCGTGTGTGAGGAAGACAACTGTGTGCATGCGATGACGAATGTGTTGTGCAATCGCATTGCATGTGCTCTCTGCTTGCATTCATTTTGCTCACCTCACACGGCATTCAACACCACCCATGTTTATGCCCGCGTAGGCGAGCCTGTTGGCACGGTGACGAGCTTTGCGTTCTGCGACGATGACTTCAACTTCTACGCCATCGCTGCGGTTGATGCGCAGTGGACCCCCGAGACCGGCGCCACCATCCGCATTGCTCGCATGACAAAGGACAAGGTGGGGGCACTTGTTGTTGCGAGCCAAAGGGTGTAGAGTGTGTGCGCTTGTTGGTGTACGGGTCGTGGGAGGGTATCGTAGGAGGGTATCGTGTGCTGTAATGTGGGTGTGCGAGGTGTGGCCACGTTCCTGTCGTCGTTGAACCACACACACGCGCCCACACACACATGCACACACGCCCACACACGCGCGTACACACACACACACACACACACACACACGCGTACACACACACACACGCACACACGCACACACACGCACACACACACACGCACGCACGCACGCACGCACAAACAACTGACCCTTGTTTGCATCTGCTCTGTGTCGTGCATTTGTGTTGTCATTTTGAGCAGTTCAAGGGTCCTGTCAATGCCTCGAGGACTGTGGAGATGGAGGTGCTCACGCGCTTCCCCACGCCGGAAGAGAAGGAAGCCTGGGCCAAGCACTACAACGCGTGACATGACATAACTCGCACACTGCGTCATGACAACCCACGCACAACAACCACACACTTCACAAAGCGCCATGACACTCTTTTTCCACCCCTTCCACTCCCTCCAACACCACACGCTTCCATTCACACCATCAACAGTTGTTTTCATGAATGAGGTTTCATCCTTGCCTCCTCAACAAAGAGACACAAGGACAGCCTTTCTTGGGAAGCAGAGGCAAGTAAGCAGGCAGGCAAGCAAGGGGTGGTGTGTTGAACAGACAGACACAGACACACAGACACACAGACACACAGACAGACAGACAAACGAACAGACAAACAAACACGCAACACAACACGATACAACACAGTCAGCACACCGTTGTAATTCATGAAAATCTTCATGGAAATTTCTGCATCCCCTTCCTTCCGCGACCGAACGACGACATCACACACGACAACCACGCAGCGCACACACACGACGCACGATGACAACGGTGAAGCGCATTGGGCAGTATGTGCTTGGTGACACCCTTGGCAAGGGCGCCTTTGGCAAAGTGAAGAGTAAGTTATGTCCACTGGTCGGGGAGGGGCGCGATGAGACGGCTTGATGGATGCGTGCATTGTTGTCGTGGAAGTACATTTGTAGCTCTTTGAACCTTATCGCCAGCACAACAACAACAACAACACCAAAC
>NW_004754904.1:607525-620025 GCF_000188695.1 Salpingoeca rosetta | reverse complement strand
CCGCCGTTGCTTTCGTCTCCTCCAGCTCTTTCCTCAAAGCATCCTCGGTGTGCCGTTGCTGTGCCTGGAACTCCTTCAGCTGCTGCTTGGCCTGACGCATGGCCCGTTCAAACCTGAACATAGTGTTGCGCATGCGCATTCACGTCACGTCAATCATCACCATCACCATCATCACGCTTGTGCGATCAGCACACAAATTTGCACACAGACGCCCAGACAGTGGTCAACAAATGCAAACCCACACAGGTAGAGATCGACAAATGCAAACCCACACAGGTAGAGATCGACAAATGCAAATGCAAATACACACACACAGACACACACACATACACAGACACACACACAGACACACACAGAGGCACACACACACACAGACACAGAGACGCACACACACACTGTACACACTGTACATACCGCTGCGCATCTTCGTCTGCTTCCTGGGCTTCTCGCTCTGCCTGCGCCAGTGCACGTCGCAATCGCTTGTTCTCTTCCTCCACGGGTGCCGTCATCATCGTCACCCGCAAGCAAACAAGCACTGAATTCAGTCAATTACTCAACAAAACTGATTTCAGTCGTCCACAAACCCGCTTCAACACGTCCCTGCACAAGTGTCACAAAAGCAGTTAACGGCTCGCAACCGCCACCTGAACACACAGACAGTTGATTGCTGTGCTCTCTTCCTGCGTGAGGGATACGGCAACGAGCAGACGACCACCACGACCACCACCAAAAGAGAGGACGACCAGAGTCGGTGCGCCATGTCCTCGACAACAGCTGCAGCCACGGCTGCAACGGCACAGCCGCTGGGGCTGCTGCTGACACCATCAACAACAACAACCACAACAACACCAGCAACAACAACAGCAGCAGCAGCTACAACAACAACAGCTACAACAACAACAACAGCTGCAACAACCACGGCTACAGCAACAACACCCGCAACAGCTACAACAACCACAGCCACCAAAGCACCAACATGTGCTGGACCCGCTGCACCAGTGCCGGCAACACAGCCGTCCACGCTTTTGCCAGCGTCGACAGCACATACTGTGTCGCCGGAGACTGCAAACCAGCACCCAATCCTGGACGCGGCGCGTATGAGCGCGACATGGGAGGAAGTGGCGCGACAGCTGCTGATGCAAGTGATCAAGGCGCCGCACAGCGAGCCATTCGTGCAGCCCATCAACACACAGCTGTACCCGGATTACCTGGATGTAGTTAAGCACCCCATGTGCCTGCAGGAGTGCTTGGTGCGCTTGCAGCAGCGCATGTACACGTGTCCGCAAGAGCTGTTTGATGACGGCATGCGCGTGTTTCACAACTCGCGCACTTACAACCCGGATCCCACCACCCGGATCTACGCCATGACCACGCAGACGCAACGCGCGTTTGAGAACATGTACAAGGAGCTCCTGCTGGCCTGCAGCGACCTGCCCGCCTTCCCACGCACCCGCCGCAGCGGACGCAATCAGCATCAACAACCGCACCAACAGCAGCCGCAGCACAGGCGTCGCAGAAGCAGCAGTCAAAGCTCGCGATCAGGCAGCGCCAAGCGCCGTGACAACAGCGGCCGCAGCAGCAGCAATGGCGGTACGCCTGCGAAGCACAGCCACACCGCATCACCGCAGTCGCAGACGGAAGCACAACAACGACAGCCAACACCACAGAACAAGCAGCATCAGCAACAACAAGGGTCACCAGGCGTCCTTCCTGTGAAGAAAGCAAAGGTGGGTGGCCAGAAACGGCTGAGCTTGAGTCGACGAAGGCACACCCCACATGCAGCAGCCACAATGAGCAACAGCAGTCGCAAGCACAACAGTGTGAGTGCCAACAGCGGCAACAACAGTGTTGTGCAGGAGAGGCGTGCACCGTCTGCTCGAAGTGTACGACAACCAGAGGCACTGGATGTACCTGTTGGCACGAGCGGGCGTGGTGGTGTTGGTGATGAGGTGGACTCCAGCACACATGTGCACGTACCAAAGGCAGCGCACACGACACCGTGGCAGGAAGAGCGTGATGAGCGTGATGAGCGTGATGAGCCACAACAACAACAAGGGCCGCAGCAACAAAGGCTACAACAACAACAACAACAACAACAACAACAACAACAACAACAACAACAACAACAACAACAACAACAACAACAAGACCAAGGGCTGCAGCAGCAGCCACGAAAAGCGCCAAAACCAAAGCTTGTACGCATCCGCAAGCAAATCTCCATCAGCACCAGCTACCCATCGCCTTCAGGTTCAGCATCGACAACGCTCACAGCACGCGCTGTCTCTTCCCAACACGGCGCAGGCCCCACGTCACCGCCATCACCCTCCTCACGATCACCAACATCAACATCAACATCATCATCATCATCATCATCAACATCATCATCATCATCATCATCATCACCATTATCATCATCATCATCATCACCGCTGTCGCCATCTTCAGCGCGGTCGCGGGCAGCAGCGAAACGCATTGCGGATCGCCTGTGGCTGCGGCGTGCGGGTGTTCCTGACTGGGTGGATGTGGACGACCTGCCACCGCGAACATCCAAGGCGGAGAAGCAGCGTCGACGCAAGGCGCGAAGGAGGCAGCTTGACGCGTGGGAGCGGAGGATGAGGGAGGAAGAGAGACAGCGGCGCAGCGAACGCAGGCGACAGCGGCTGGAGACACGCCGGCCCGGTGCTGGTGGTGATGTTCATGATGATGGCAGTGAAGGTGGTGGTCGAAAAGGAGGAAAGCGGGTGTCGTTTGTGGATGTTCCGGTCACGCATGTGTACACGTCCACCGCGGCTGTCAGCGCGGCTGCCCGAGCCGTCATCATCAGTGCCTGTGGAAGTGATGATGGTGGAGGTGATGGTGGCGATGCCGATGATGGTGGGACGGACACGGTACCAACAACGCCGACGGCAACGCCGACGGCAACACCAGCGAAGGGTCATGTGTCCTTTGCGGCAGCCAACACACCTCATGATGATGATGTTGTTGTTGTGCTTGGCGACGATGAAAGCCATAATGCTGCCGCCAACGGTGGTGGGGACTTCACGCCGCCCGTCAGCCCAACGCAGCAGCGGTCGTCATCTCCGGCAGTTGCCATCGCCTGAGGTGATGTGGCGTGTGATGTGACGTGTGATGGGATGATGTGTGGGATGCTGCTGCTAGTGTGATGATATGTACTGTGGTACTTCTTCTGTGTTGTCTCAAGTTGGATTGATTGTACATAGACGTGTGTGTACAAAACAACCACCGTGGTGCTTTCAATAAACGGCATTGCAACACGTGCGCCACATCACGGCAGATGTTTACTTGTTTGGCCATCACGCACACACACACACACACACACACACACACACACACACACACACACACACACACACACACACACACACACACACACACACACACACACGTCAGCAACGCAGCCATGGTGCAGCGCGGCACAAAGCGCAAGCGAAACGAAACTTGACTGCGAAAGGGGGGTGGAGAGAGCATGAAGGAAAAGGAAGGGCAACGAAAGACACCACAGCACGCACGTGGGTGATACATCAGCCGTGCGTATGTTGGGTGAGTGGGTGTTTAGTGCGTGGGTGATACATCAGCCGTGTGGGGTTGTGAGTGGGTGTTTAGTGCGTGTTGAGTGCATGTGCTGAGTGTGAGGCTGTTACTGCAGGTCGGATGGCAGGGGCTTGTCCTCGGCGAGGGCCTTCTCAGCAGCAATGAGCGTCTTCACGCCATCAATCATCGTCTGCACAAGCTGCACCTCAGACTTGCCGAGGCGCTCCTTGTTGGAGATGTCGTACACACCGCCCTCGCTCTCGCTGTGCTCGCCATGAATGCCGCGCGGCTGCACGGGATGGTGGCAGTAGTGAAAGGTGATGTGAGAGAGGGGGGGGGGGAATGATAAGATGAGTAAAGAGTGGCTGGGATGGCAAGCAACGCAGACTGAAAGACAAGCAGGACACGCTCACACACACACACACACACACACACACACACACACACACACACACACACACACACACACACACACACACACACACACACACACACACACACACACGCACGTCGCCATGCCTGCGTACCTGGAGACGGAGCTTCTCGCACCACTGCTTAAAGTTGGGGTGCTTGCCGACGTTGGGCAGCTTCACGTGGACAGACGCGCGCATGCCCGTGCCGCAGTTGGTGGGGCAGCTGATGGGGTGGTGATGGTGAACAGTGGTGATGATGATGAAGGATAAGGATGGTGAGTTGTGATAGCGACGATGTGATGCAAGTGACAGTCGTGCAGTCACCACGAGCGGTTGTCAGGGAGAACGCGTTCATCGCAGCGTGTAACCGCCAGCGATGTGCAGTGAGGAGCAGCAAGAGCAAGTGTAGAGTGCGCGCGCACCTGTGGATGTATCCGAGGTGGTCGTTGTGTGCAAACTCGTATCCGGCAGCCTTCACCTGCTGCTCAATCGCGTCAATACCGCGCGAGAGCCGGTCGAAGATCTGGCACATACGCACACACAACGACAGAAGAGGAGGAGGGATGGAGGTGGCGTGAGGGCGTGTGATAGGTGATGCACGTTGCAGAGGATGCAGAGATGGACGAACGGGCACGGTAGGCAGAAAGCAGATTGAAAGCAGTCAGGCAGCCACAGACAGACTGCAGACAGAGCCTAGACAGTCAGACGGACAGCCACAGCCACAGCCATACAGACACAGGCACACACAGCCAAACCACGGTTCTCAACACCCGACCTGCTTTGCATCAGAGCCCTTCTGCATGGAGATGATGCGCATCTGGTCCTCCTCGTTCACCCACACAAGGAACGTCTTCTCGTCGTTGTGGAAGATGCCACGCGACTCGGGCCAGTCGCCTGCGAGTGCGCGTGTGTGCGCGTGTGTGCGCGTGCGCGTGTGGGTATGTTTGAATGTGTGTGTATGTTTGTGTGTTGCGTGTGACATGACATCACGTGAGGCGAAAGGATGAAGAGCATGAAGATGCACACATCTTCAACAGCATCATGCACCATGGCCACGAGGACAGCCACCACGACCACCAGCCACGACTCGATGCAACGCACGGTTGGCGCCGGCAGACTGCAGGAAGCGGTCGCCCTTCTTGAAGAGGAAGTGGTCGGCAACGAGCTGCTTGCGGTCCTGATACCGCGAAACAGACACGCAGGTGCATAGGTGTGGGGTGTGGTGTGTGTGTGTGTGTGTGTGTGTGTGTGTGTGTGTGTGTGTATGTGTGTGTGTGTGTGTGTGTGTGTGTGTGTGTGTGTGTGTGTGGAGGGGGTGTGTTGTGTGTATTGTGTGGAAGGGAAAGCATGTGAGGCAAACGAGCGCGAGGCAGAGCAAATGACCAACAAAGCCACGCATCAAAGCCACACATCGCACGTACATGAACAAGGCAACGAGGACACGAGCATCATCATGACCATCACCGCCATCATGAGCATGACCAGCGACAGCATTGCCACCGCCGCCGCCATCACCGCACCTCCTCGGACATGTTTGAGAGGGAGAAGTATTTGCCCTTGAGGTCGGCATCCATCTTGGCGAGCGCGTCGACAACAATGCGCTCGACCTCTCGCCGCTGTGCACGCGACACACCGGGCGACAGCCCAAGACCCCTGAGTGAGTGCGTGTGTATGTGAGTGAGTGAGTGCATGTGAGTGCGTGTGTGTATATGTGAGGGTGTGCATGGGACAGAGACATCATGTGCGTGTGTGAACGGTTGTACGCCTCGCTGCTGCTGATGTGTGTGTTTCTGTGCTTGCATCATGCAGCACAGTACCGGATGTTGCGTCCAACGCGGATGCGGGTGGAGAGCACGAAATCGCCCTCGGGGTCGGGGTTGCCCTGAAGCTTCGACGAGTCCATGTCAGAGACGTGCGTATCCCACGGCCTGTGGTGAAAACACACGGTAAGAACGGGCGGTTGTAGCGATGATGCAGAAGAGTGGTGCGATGTCGTTGGGAGACGTTGTGACAGTGACTCGTGTGCCCGAAGAAGAAAAAGACGACGACGAAGGAGACCACACACACACACACACACGCCACACCACACACACACACACACACACACACACACACACACAATGCATCTCCCCTCTATGCCCTCGGCTGTGCACGCTACAGGTTTGCGGCATTGGCGCGCAACTGACTTGTAACCGTTGTGGTAGTCCTCGATGACCTTGTCAAAGAGAGGGGCAAAGACGGTGTAGCTCTCCTCGTCGCCCGCGTACAGGCCAACGCCAGAGTCCTGGTTGTCCACTCCAGACTGGATGGCGGCGTCGAACGTGAAGCCGTTGGGCGTCACGCTGTGCACACATATGTAAAGAAGAGGTAAAGGAGAGGAGAGGAAAGGATATGAGTGTGTCATTAGGAGAAAATGAGCGAGCGACTTCAACTGCGGTCAGACAAACGGTTTGCTGTTGCCACACACGGCAGAAAACACTTTCTAGACACCACAGACAGACAAGACGGACGGACAGACAGACAGGCATACACACACACACACACACACAGACACACACACACACAGACACAGACACACACACACACACACACAGACAGACGCAGGCGTACCGGCCGGCGCAGGCGAGGTAGACGTCGGGGCTGAGGTGCTTCTTCAGGAGAGACTTGCACGAGTCGGAAAAGCGCGGGAAACCATCCATAGTGGAGGCCTGGGACAGGTCTGCAAAGGAAAGCAAATAGTATCCCACACGCCATGTGAAAGTGCCAGAAGCGATATGAGACGGCGCGACGAAACGTCTGAGGAAGCAGCCCGTTGCCCCAGCAACACAACAAGCGCAAGGAAAGCAAAAGTACAGAAAAGCATGACAGGGAGGGAAAGCCGCTGCGTGAGACGTACTGGTGTTGATGGCACGTTCAATGTTGTCAAGGGACCGGGAGATGGACGCAACGAGCTCCTCGCTGGTGGCGGCAGGCGCTGCCTTGGTAGTGGTGGTCGTCGTGTCGGGCTCGGTCTTGTTGTCGCCAGCGTTGGTAGCGCCAGAAGCAGCAGGGGTCTCAACCACATGCACGGCTTCCGCCTTGGCAGATGTGCCACTGACAGGGCCAGGGCCAGCCACGGTGGTGCCCTCCTACACAGAACCATCAACAACATGTAAACACAACTCGCATGATGGAAGGTCACTCCAATGAAAGGCACGGGATAACGAAGCCGGGTATTGTGTGTGTATGTGTGTGTGTGTGTGTGTGTGTGTGTGTGTGTGTGTGTTTACAGACCTGGTCAAAGACGTGGCGGAAGGGAACGCCGTTCTGGTTCCATTCGAGAACGATGTGACCGTCCACCTCCTTAATGTTGAGCTGGTCGTATGTGGGCTCAACATCTGCCACGCCAGTGTCGGCAGCAAGAGCAGCGGTGTCGCTGTTGCTGTTGTTGGCAGGGGTCGTGGCGGCGGCGGCGGCGGCGGTAACTGCGGCAGCAGCGGGAGACGCGCTTTCCTCCTGCTTCTTAATGGACGCCACCTTGGTGCTGCCCAGGCCCTCGCTGGCGAACTGCTCGAAGGTGTGTGTGTGTGCGTGTGTATGTGAGCGAGTGAGTGCGTGTGTGTATGTGAGCGAGTGAGTGCGTGTGTATGCATGTGTGTGTATGAATATGTGTGTGTATGCATGCGTGTGAACACGTAAGTGAGTGGACACACACACACACACTTCCTTGCACTTGTTCCTTCTCACCATACCACATTTTGTCACGCCCCCCTCCCCGCCTCTGTCTCCCCCTTACGTACCAGGGCGACGGCAGAGCCAATGGCGACCGCTGTGGCAGCCTTCATGCCCACGCTGGACCCGCTCGCTTGCGTCGTCGAGGACATGAGGCGAGCATGGCGAACACTGCGCACAGCAGCGCGGCCTGCGACACGACCCAGCATCATCATCTACGTTCGTTGTTTGTTGGCTTTGCGAGTGTCAGTGAATGCGGTGGATATTTACGTCTGATAAAACAAATGCGTACATCAGCCATGTGCATGTGCGAATCGTAGATTCTGGGTCGAAGTCGATTAAATTGTGCTGTCCGTGTCCGTTGGATACGACGGCTGTTTGTGTGTGTGTGTGTGTGTGTGTGTGTGTGTGTGTGTGTGTGTGTGTGTGTGTGTGTGTGTGTGTGTGTGTGTGTGTGTGTGTGTGTGTGTGTGTGTGTGTGATATGTGTGTGTGTGGCAATGTGAGCGACACGGTGTTGACCAGCCAGTGCAGCGTCGTCATGTCTCATCATCCACCCTTCCTTCCAACCCCCCTCCCTCCACCACGCACACACATACACACAGACACAGACACATGCGCTTTGTGATGTGAGCTGTACCTGTTGGGTCTGAATGGGGTCGCTGTCAAGAATAAGATTACTGCTGCTTTCTGTCGCCGTGCTGCGCGCAGAGGGCCACATGCTCTGGAAGGGGTCGCGGAGCGGCGCTGGCTTGATGAAGCCAATCTCAAGCTGTACTTGCCGGATCTTTGGCGAAACCGGGTGTCTGTTGCCTGAGAAACAAGCGCACACGTGGCACGAGGCGGTGGAGGGACAAGTGGGAGATGGGATTCCTCGTGAGCATCGAGTTGGACATAGCGCAGAGCACGAAACACACATGAGAGCCCGTCCAGCTTCTCGCAAGATACACAACGACACACACACACACACACACACATACACATGCATATAGACACGCATACATACAGACATGCACACGCACACACACACACACACACACACACACACACACACACACACACACCATACCTTCAAATGGAGAGCGGACGAAATGTAGACGTTCTTGGAGCTTGCGAATGCGTGGTGTGGTGCGCACGGTGCTGGTTGGACCCTGCACCACCGTCAACTGTGTCCCCGCAGCTGCCTCAACACCCTCGCGACCAGTACGATCAGCCACGGGCGAAACCGGTTCAATGAGAAGGTCAGGACGATCCGTACTCCAGCTTGTTTCATCCATGTCAAGCACAGTTCGGTGCACAGCGACGGCCGCAGTTGCAGCCGCTGCCAACGATGATCGCGATGGATTCTCCAGGTCTCGCGTGCCGTCATCCTCAACCGCAGATGCAGTAGGCCTGTCGTCTGTCTCAGTCACAACTTGCCCCGGGAGCACATCGCTGGATGAAGGCTCTGCCATGTGTTCTGCAGGTGCAGCGCTGTCATCCGCACCGCCTGGAGTACGCACATCCTCCCTGTCTGACACACTCGCATAGGGCTTGGCGGCTGCCGCTTCCGCTTCTGCGTGCGCGACTGTTGCACTTGACACTGGTGCTGCTGCTGCCGTGTCTCGAGTTGCGCCTTGGTCCGTAGCTTGGTTGCTCTGAGCTGCTGCACCCCATGCCGCCGTCGCAGCCACCGCAACTGGCGATCCAGTCCTCTGAACCTGCCCCTGCTTCACCTTGTTGAAGTGCTGCTGCTGCTGTGCTTCGTGCTCGTTGCCTGTGATTGGTGCCACCGCATTTGATGCGCGGCAGCAGTGTGCGCCCATGCACGGACGATGGCGTGATGGTGCGATCTGACGACGCGGTGTACAGCCACGCCCCGTCCCGTCGTGCTTCAAGTAACGTGCACGATGCTGTGATGATGGCACACAGACGCAACTGTGTCATCTGACGCCCAAAACACAAACAACAACGATTTTGTGTGTGCGACAAAAGCAACGTGCACACCACCACAACAGCAATGCAAGAGCTGCTGTTGCATTCACGTCACGTCACCACCACACCACACGACCAACTGCTGCACCACGTTGTTTCCTTGATTTCGCTTCGCAGCGATGCCGGTTGACTTCAGCTACTGCGGGCACAACGAGACGGTGCTGCCTGCCTGGCAAGATGGCGGGTTCCGGCCGTGCTTCCTGGCCACAACAGAGTCCATGACGCTGTTTCTGTTTGCCTTCTTCTTCTGTGGCGTGGTGGCGGCGTGGCCACTGCGCCGTGAGTTTGCACCGGCCAAGTCCGTGCGCTCCCCGCACATGTACGTGCTGCTTGCCTGCTCCCTGCTCGCCGTTGGCGCAGCCATGGCGCACTTGGCCATCGTCACCGTCGGCCACCACGCCGCCGTGCAGTACGTGGTGGTCACCGACACGCTGACGGCGTTTGCGTGGTTCCTGGCCTTCCAGCCCATCCGCCGCGCCTACAAGGGCAAGCAGCCGCTGCACCTCGTCAACGCCATCTTCGCCACAGGCGCCCTCATCTTCTGCGCCATGGAGGCGGCCTCCATCCGCTCCGACGCATACTTCTTCAAGTCTCCGACCAGAAACAACGCCGCGCTGCTGGCCGCGTACTGCGTGCGCGCCGCGGCCGTCCTCGCATATGCCGTGCTGGCCTGGTACCTGTGGCTCAAGCACCACTGCACATGCATGCAGGGCCGCGCTGCCCGCGAGGGCTACACCGCCATCAACGTCGACGCCGACGACATGCCCACCGTCACCACAAGAGGAGCAGGAGCAGGAACAGCGGCGGCGGCGGGACACAAGGGCCAGGACGCGAGCGGCAAACCCACCGCACATGGTGGTAGCGGTGCGTCTGCTGCCTCCACGACGACGTCGGCGCACCTGCAAGGCACCGTTGACGAGCGGGAGGGCACCACGTTCTCGGACTTTGGACTGCGCATGCGCGTCATCTGGCCGTTCCTGTGGCCAAAGGGGAAGCCGCTGCTGCAGCTGCGTGTGCTGGTGTGCCTCGTCCTGCTGGCCCTCGGTCGCGTCGTTAACCTCTACGTCCCCATCTCCTACAAGCTCATTGTGGACAAGCTCACGCCAACTTCAGCCAAGTCCAACATCCACGCATCATCACCATCACCATCACCGTCGTCGTGGCTGGATGGCGGCCTGTTTGCTGCGAGTGGCGTGTCATTTCCCGTTGGAGAGATCCTGATCTACGTTGGCCTGCGCTTCCTCAGTGGCGGCGGCTCGGGCGGTATGGGCGTCCTCAACAACCTCAGGTAGGGCGTGTGTCTGTGCGTGTGCGTGTGCGTGTGCGTGTGCGTGTGCGTGTGCGTGTGCGTGTGCGTGTGCGTGTGCGTGTGCGTGTGCGTGTGCGTGTGCGTGTGCGTGTGCGTGTGCGTGTGCGTGTGCGTGTGATGTTGCGACTGCCTCGGGCACGTTGCGCCGCTTATGTCTCATCCTTCGTTTGTGCGTTCGAACAGGTCGTTTCTGTGGATCACGGTACAGCAGTACACGTCACGCATCAGCCGTGTCGACACGTTTGAGCACCTCCACTCCCTCTCCCTCCGCTGGCACCTCAGCAGGAAGACCGGCGAAGGTAGTATGGTTGTTGTGTGTGTTGTGTGTTACGTGATGTATGTTTGTGTGTGATGCATGTGTGTGAGATGGGTGTGTGTGTGTGTGTGTGTGTGTGTGATGGGGTGTGTTGTGTGTTACGTGATGTATGTTTGTGTGTGTGTGTGTGATGCAATGTGTGATGGGGGGGTGTGTGTGATGGGGTGTGTGTCGAACATTCCCCCGGTTTGCTCTGATTTGGTGGCTGCCTTACTTACACCTTGAGAGACGCTTTCTCCTGACACCTATTCACCACCACCACTGCTACCACGTCGAAAGTGCTTCAGATGGTTGATCGCGGCACGAGCTCCATCAGCAGTCTTCTCTCCTACGTCCTCTTCAACATCCTGCCCACCCTTGTCGACATTGCCATCGCCTGTGTCTACTTCACCTCCAGCTTTGGGCCCTACTTTGGGCTCACCGTGTTTGTCACCATGATGCTGTACATCTACTTCACCATCGTCGTGACGGAGTGGCGCACCAAGTTCAGGCGCGGCATGAACACCCGCGACAACCAGCTCAGGCAGATGGTACGCGTGGGCTGTGGACTGTTGTTTTGTATCGCGTTGAGTTGCATTTGCGTGCTGAGTCGTATGTGTGTGTGTGTTTTTGTTGCAATGTATCATCACTGCCTGTTTTGGCACATCCTCCTTCACCTTCACCCACCCACCCACACACACACACACACACACACACACACACACACACACACACACACACACACACACACACACACACACACACACACACACACACACACACACACACACACACACACACACACACACACACACACACACACACACACACACCCACACACACACACATGAAAGCCTGTGTATGTGTGTTCATGTTTGAGAGTCAAGAGTGGCAAGCGAGTCCAGCTGTTGCGAGACACGCCCTGTTTGCTCACACACAGACGCTTATCATGGCACCATCAATTGCCACCACACCACACCCCCCCCCCCTTCTGCGACTGCTGTTATGGTGTTGCCAGGGTGTGCGAGGGCAGGACAAGCATTTCGATTGCACACCGCCTCAGCACCATCGTCGGTGTCGACCAAATCCTCGTCGTCGACGTAAGACAACCGCGTGCCTTGGAGTGACATGATGCCTACATCACGCACAAACGTTCACTCTTGTGTGTGTGTGTGTGTGTGTGTGTGTGTGTGTGTGTGTGTGTGTGTGTGTGTGTGTGTGTGTGTGTGTGTGTGTGTGTGTGTTTT
>NW_004754904.1:578909-603971 GCF_000188695.1 Salpingoeca rosetta | reverse complement strand
TCACGCCACACACTCAGCTCTAGGAATAGAGGCCAACCAAGACAGGAATGATAATCGCAGTCATGCACATCGCTCGCTCATACACACACACACACACACACACACTACACACACACACACACACACACACACACACACACACACACACACACACACACACAATGACCTTCATTTTCCATTCACACAGCCAAACACAAAGCAGACGATATGGAGGAAGGCAGAGGTAGTTCGGAGGACTTGCTGCAGGCGCAAAAGGCGTACTGGGACGAGCAGCAGCCCAGCGTGGATGGCATGCTGGGTGGTCTGGGGTTCGTCCATGACACAGACATTGCCGGGTCGCGCGCGTTCCTGGACAAGGTGATGCCACTGCGGGAGGGGCAGCAGGACCGCGGGCGGGCGTTGGACTGTGGCGGCGGTATTGGGCGCGTGACAAAGCACCTGCTCTTGCCAGCAGGCTTCACCAGCGTGGACATCTTGGACGTCAGCTCAGACTTCCTGGACAAGGCGGTGGACTACGTGGGCTCGGACGCGCTCAAGAACAGGTTCTGCAGTGGCCTGTCGCAGTTTGACTTTGCCGGCACGGGCCTCAAGTGGAACTGCGTCTGGGTGCAGTGGTGTGCCATCTACCTGGCGGACGACGCGTTTGTGGACTTCTTCCGACGCGCAGCAGCCGCGCTCGCTGATGAGAACAGCCTTGTCGTCCTCAAGGAGAACGCCTTGCGTGGCGACAGGCCGCCCGAGCCAGACCACGACGACAGGTCAGTCGTGCATGCACACGCGCTGGTGGAGGATAGCGTATGGTGGTGCACGTATGGTGCGGCGTGTTGATGTGCTGCCCACTCACTCTTTGTTGCCTGTTTGTTGCCTTGCTTGCGCGCTGCCTGTTCCACATCTCCAATCTCTCACCCCCCCCCCCTGCATACACCCTCCTGCATGCACCCCTGACAGCTCTGTGACGAGGAGCGATTCGCACATGCGGCGGCTGTTTGAGCGTGCTGGCCTTCGCGTTGTGCATGCAGAAGAGCAGAAGGGCTTTCCTGCGGAGCTGTACCCTGTCATCTCATATGCTCTTGTGCCCAGATAGCAGCACCACATGCATCATACAATACATGACACTGCAACTGAGACACAGCAGAGAGAGACAGAGAGAGCAAGCTGGGCAAGGCATGAAGGCATGGAGTAAAGAGTGAGGAGGAGGCACCACATCATGTCACCATCACCATCAGTGATGACCACCACCACAACACGCATTTCACAAACGCACACAGCAACTGCAACACACTGCAAGTCGTGCACGTGTTCCATGTGCATGAGGATCATCGCGCAAACCCTGCAACGCCGAGGATACAGCGCCGCTGCCAGCCGCATCAGGACTGCCACCACCGACACCACCACCACCAGCAGCAGCAGCAGCATGGCGTACTTCCTCAACTTTGATGGAGGGGCGAGGGCGGTTGGCCGGTCCAAGCTGGCAGGGTGCGGGTGTGCCCTGTACAACCGCAACGGCGTGCTGCTGGAACGGCATTGGAAGAGCTTGCCGAATGGATCCACGTGCAACGAGGCCGAGTACGAGGGTCTGCGGCTCGGCCTTGCGCGATGCAGGCACCTTGGCATCGCGGACGTCATCGTGCGCGGTGACTCGAAGCTCATCATCAACCAGGTCTTTGGCAAGTGGCGGGTGAAGGCGAAGAACCTGCAGCCGTATCACGCGCTGGTCAAGCAGGACGTCAGGGCCATCGGCAAGATCAGCGGGTGCTGGGTGCCGCGTGCGGAGAACGAGGAGGCAGACGCCCTTGCAAACAAGGCCATGCGCATGAGAAGCAGTGGTGCAGACATCCTGGTGCGCGTCCAACAGCAACAGCAGCAGGGGCAGCAACAACAACCACAAGAAGGGGAGCACAAAGAACAGGAGGTGTCACAGGGAGAGCCGCCAGCCAGGTCTGCTCCTTCAGGCAAGCGCAACGCGTACGCAGCGGACAGTGAAGAGGAGGATGAGGAAGAAGAGGAGGAAGAGGAAGAGGAAGAAGATGGGCTGGCTGGGCCCGTGTCGAGATCAGAGCAGGTCGCCAAGCGTGCCAAGGAGGAGCGCATATCCGACGCACACAACCCCGCCAGCAGAGCAGGCAGCAACGGCAGCCGCAATGGCAGCCACGTTCACCGCGCGACAGTGACCGCAACAACACCGCAACAGCAGATGCGTCAGCAGCACCAGATGGCCATCCCAGCATCGAGCAGGCTCACGTCCACAGCAGAGGTGCACGCGCTGTTTGATCCTTTGATTGAGGACGCAGAGCGCTATCTGTCTACGCTGTATGCACGGCGCGACGCAGCGCTGGAACGCATCCAGCACCAGAGCTAGTGTGTATGTGTGTGTGTGTGTGTGTGTGTGTGTGTGTGTGTGTGTGCGATTGCATGCTTGTCCTTGGGCTCTTCCGCTGTACCTTTTCTTTCTGTTGACCTGCCTTCGATCCAACAGCCTGCTGCCCACACGTCTCCACTTCCCACCCACTCCGTCTCTCACTCCCTCTATCCGTCTGCCCCTCTCTTGCGCGTGTAAACGAAGCTGATGTACTACTAAGCTGCCTCGCGGCACGAACAATGGCATGGCAGATCGCACGTGCGTGCGTGCGTGCGTGTGTACAAGAAGAAGTGGCGCAGGCGCGGATGCAAGCCAAGAGAGCAAGGGGGGGGGGCAGGGACGAGATGGAGAGATGACAGAAGGACGCACAGGCTCACATCATCATCATCGTCATCATCATCGTCATCATCATCATCATCATCATCATCACCATCATGATCATCCCTCACGAGCAGCGTCCCCTCTGTCACCCACTAACATCAACCCGAGACGAGTGCGGCCTAGGATGGGAGAAAGGGAAGCGATATTGCGTTGGCGTGCCCTTTACCATTGATGGCGCCCTCGTACTTCATATCCGACATGTCGTACCACTTGCAGAAGCGCGTCTCGTCCTTGCCCAGGTCCCCGCACGAGCAAAACGCGTTGAGCGCGCTATTCATCTCCTCCAGTGCCCGCACCGCCGCCCGGAACGCGGGTCCATATGCCCGGATCTTGCGATCAAGCTCCTTCATGGCGTAATCGTACACAATCTTGTCCAGCTGCAATGGGTGAGTGAGTGCGTGAGTGAGTGAGTGCGTGAGTGAGTGAGTGAGTGACGGAGTGAGTGAGTGGGTGGGTGGGTGAGTGAGTGAGTGAGTGAGTGAGTGAGTGAGTGAGTGAGTGAGTGAGTGAGTGAGTGAGTGAGTGAGTGAGTGAGTGAGTGAGTGAGTGAGTGAGTGAGCGTGCGTATGTGCGTGAGTGAGTGCATGTGAGAGAGAGTGTGTGAGTGAGTGAGTGTGTGAGTGAGTGAGTGGGCGAGTGCGTGAGTGCGTGCGCACGTAATGGTCAGAACGTCTACTCTGAGCCCCTCTCCCCATCACACACAACCATCTTTCATCACAATCCTCTACCCCATCCCCTCGGCAGCCGGCACACCTGTGTGAGGTCTTCGATCTTTTCCTTGAGGGCCGGATCGAGGGAGCTGATCTTGGGCGTCTTCTTCACGGGTTTTCCGTCCCATCGCTTAAAGCCTTCCTTCGAGCTGTCAAGCAGCTTTGTGTACGTCATGTCCCACAGCGACCTGGTGGTGGTGGTGGTGGTGGTGGTGGTGGTGGTGGGGTGGCGAGCGAGTGTGAATGATGCTTGGACAAGCACATTGAAAGGTTTCGCACGGAAATGAAAGCAAACACACACACACACACACACCCACCCACACACACACACAGCAAACACACAGCAAACACACAGCAAACACACACACACACACACACACAGCAAACACACACACGCACACACACACACAGCAAACACACACACACACAGCAAACACACAGCAAACACACACACACACACAGCAAACACACAGCAAACACACAGCAAACACACACAGCAAACCCACAGCAAACACCCACCCACACACACACACACACACACACCATCCGAGGTCGTTTGCAAGGATGACGAGGCTCTCATGCATGCGGTCGGAGAGGAGGAGGGTGCGAAACACGGGCGCGTACTCCCGCATGAACTTGTCCATCTCCTCCGGCGTGCGGACGCCAAAGTCGCGCATGAGGATGTTGGCGTGGTTCCCGCGCTCCACAAACTCTTCCAGCGGCAGGCTGTTGGCCTTTGGCTCGTCGTAGAAGTAGTAGTAGGAGAGGTAGTGGGAGATGGGCTCGCGCAGGATGGTGACAAACTTGCCGTTGGGGACAACCTCCGTGTACCACTTGTACGCGGCCTCCCACGCAGCGATGGACCTGAGTGCGGTGGGGATGCCCGCGTAGTGGTAGACAACAATGTCGGCGGGGATGGTGGCCGAGTTCTTGTAGCGCACGCGCAGGCCGTGCGTTGGGCTCTTGTACAGGGTGAGGTCGTGGCGGGCGCCGTAGCGGAAGAAGATGCTGCCCAGCGTGGAGGACCCGGTCTTGTGCGTCTTGATGTAGGATATTCTCTGCTCCGGGTTGGATGCGTTGCGTGGCGTGAACCGCTGCGACTGCAGCACCCGCTTCTCCAGCTCGAGCGATTTCGGCACGCAGCACGTTTGCCCACAGTCGGGGTTCTGTCATCAAGAAACAAGGGGGGGGGTGGCGAACGTGTTTCGTGTGTGCGTGTGCAATTGTGTTCTGTCAAGGAACGCAAGAGGCGTACATGCACATGGGAGGACATGCAAATGGGCAAATGGGCAGACACCACGTCCTCGCACACATCTGCGTGCGTGCACACACACACACACAGACAGATAGACAGGCAGACAGACATACAGACAGACAGACAGACAGACAGACAGACAGACAGACAGACAGACAGACAGACAGACAGACAGACAGATAGAGAGGCAGACAGACACACACACACACAGACAGACACACAGACAGACAGACACACACACACACAGACACACACACACCCACATGTACACAAGTGCACACACGTGCACACATCACCATCACACGCACCCGGGGAAACTTGGATTGGAAAGGAACGCCTTCCGCGTCGTGGTCCTCGGGCTCTGTGGTCTTTTGGCTGTCTTTGGTGAAGCCATCGTTGCTCCCTTTTGGTGGTCGCTGGTCGTCTTGCTGCTTGTTGGCTGTGGTCGTGGTGGTTGTTGACGTGGTCAGCACGGGCTTGGTGGTGTACACGCTCTTGTCCACGGTGGCGTGGATGCCCGGTTCGATGACGCTCGATGTCAGGTACACGCCCACAAGCACGCCCATCACAAACACCAGCACGCCAGCAGCAAGCAGCGTGAACCGCCGCTTCTGCGTGCCAACCAGCATCTCTCCCAACGAATCCAGCAGGGCAGGCGGAAGAAGCAAGTAAGTGCGTTGGCGGTGAGGAGAGAAGCAGACAGCAGCACGATCCAGAAAAAACAACGGTGCTCGACACGACAAAGTGCGGCTGTAGTTTGCTGTGTCATGTCTTGCTTGGATGAGTGAGACGAGACAACAAAAGCCAACAAGCAAGCAGCGGAGGACACTTACCACACAAGCACAACCACAGCCAGACACACATTCACAGACAGACAGACACACGCAGACACAGGCGCAAAGACACACAAATACGCAAAGACACACACCCAGACACAGCCAGACAAGAACCCCCTTCGAACAAGCGGAAAGCATGTGGAAGAAGCCAAAGTGGCAGTGGGAGGAAGGGGACGAGTGGGGCACGGAGTTGTGGGTGGACTACGACGAGGAGAACACGGAGATGCTGGAGGAGGCGCACAAGGCGGAGATCAACCCCGTGGATCTGGACAGGGGCTACTTCCAGAAGCGGCCGGGGTACTTTGTGGACTTTGAGGGCGGCTTCCAAGCAAGCAAGATGACGGGGATGACGCGGCGCATTCGGCGCTTGGACGAACTGCAGCGCAGCGCCCGGCCAGAGCTTGTGCAAGCCCTGCACACCTGCTTCACATCCACCAACGTCGTGGCCTTGGTGAGCAAGGACGATGTGACCGTCGACGAGCAGGAGGCAAAGCTTTCGGAGGACGCCCTCATCCAGCTCTTTGACAAGCATGTCCCAAATCTGCACGACCTGCGCGATTGGACCGGCAAGGACCCCGTCACCAAGTTCTTCTTCGGCACGTACACCAGCGGCGTGCCCAAGTTCAAGGCAAACAACCCGAGTCTGAACAATGTCCTCGTGCAGGCCTTCCGCTACATTGTCCATGAAGCGGAGAAGGGTAACGAGGCAGCAATCCGATGCATGCGTCCGCTCGCAGAAGCATTTGAGGTGTGTGTGTGTGAGTGAGTGAGTGAGTGGGTGGGTGAGTGAGGGTTCATGTCAGCGTGTGCGAGTGTGTCTGTGTGTTTGTGCGTGAATGTGTGTGTGTGTGTGTTTGTGTGTGTCTGCGTGTACACATGTGTGTGTTGCTCTGCCTTTTCCCTGTGTGCGTTTTGTGCCTTCACGCTCACGCCTTCCTCCCGCCCGTATCGTACAGTCATGCCAAGCAGAGCAAGCGCGAGAGATCAACAGCCTCTTTGGCACCGTCACCGGCCGCGACAAAGGGCTGCCCGAGCAGGTGCGTTGAACTCACATGGCTGATCGCACTGCAGTTGCGGATTGTGTTGTGGTGTTGGTGTTGGTTGTGGTGGCAAAGGTCGTTGTGATGTACAACACGCGAAACCGCTGTTCTACCAACACCACCACCAACAGACAGACAGCAAACTCTGAGAAGTGCCTCGACACTCCACACTGGCCACACTGACACTTGCTCTGCTCTCCGTTCCATTCTCACCCCGCTTGCTTGCTTGCTTTCTCGCGGTACCAGCTGGCCAAGTTCATTGACGAATACAAGCAGCGCGTTTTGAACACGGTCATTCCCGACGTGTTTGAGAGTGAGTTGTGCGATGATTTATCTCGTACCGTACCAGTGGCAGTCTGTTTTGCATCAGCTCGTACATGCTGTCGGCGTGTGCGTGACAGGGGTTGTTGCTCGTTGCATGCTGTACAGTGTTATCTTGGCTTGCCACGCTTGTCCATCTATTGCAAGGCCGGGGACAACCAACCATCGCAAGCAATGATCCAAACAACACTGCGCACTCAGCAGAGATAACAAGCCATCTGCCCACCGCATCTCATCTCCAAACACGGCATTGATTCGTGCTGCCTGCCTTGCTTGTCTGTCTGCTCTTCCTTGTTCACAGCTACGGAGGACAACAGCTTTCCCCACAAACAAGTGCCCCACATCTACAACAGGTGCCGTGCCCTGCATACCGCAACACCCCTTTCCATCTCCACTGCTCTTCTTCATCGCGCACAACTCCACGAAACAACACCATGTTCATGCATGACGCAACTAGACCAACATAGCAGACCATACTCACATACAACGAATATCACACTCATCTCAACACACACACACATACAACACACACACACACAACAACACACGCTACACCTACTGCTACGCAGGTGCCTTGTTGATCTGGGCGACATTCTCGGCCTCTCTGGCGTTGAGATTGCGCAGGCGGACGCAGCAAAGCCGCCAGAGCTCGACGAAACCGCCAAGACAACAGTGAGCACCGCCATAGTTGTGTGTGTGTGTGCGTGTGTTGTGTGTGTGTGGTTGTGTGTGGTTGTGTGTGTGTGTGTGTGTGTGTGTGTGCGTGTGATGTGTGTTGTATGGGCCCTCTGGTTCCACCCTTGCCTGCCATCATCATTCAACCTCGCCTGCCTCTGGCCGTAACCTTTATGTTTGTGCGTTAGGTTGTTGATCGATTTCGCGAACTCTTCGACATGGAACAGCTGTTGGAGGTGTGTGTGTGTGTTTTGTGTGTGTGTGTGTGTGTGTGTGTCGATGAGGGTATCGGCAACAACAAGGCTGTGTTTGCTGTACTTGTTCAAATCTCAACTTGAACCCTTTCCTTTCCTCATCCATACACACACACACACACACATACACCAGGACATTACATCCGACATCAACCAGAGCGGAAATGTTGAGCGCGCAATTGACCGGTACGCACATGCCGCTTTTTGCGTGTGTGTGTGTGTGTGTGTGTGTGTGTGTGTGTGTGTGTGTGTGTGTGTGTGTGTGTGTGTGTGTGTGTGTGTGTGTGTGTGTGTGTGTGTGTGTGTGTTTGTGTGTGTGTTTGTGTTTGTATGTTGTCCGTTGGTGGCTGCGCATCCAGTAGCTGCTCTGCGTTGCGTGTCACCAAGTCGAGCTCACAGCTTCCCTCACCGCCCGTTATGCACCTTTTTGCTCCCCTCCGCTGCCCTCATCGCCGACCCCCTTATCACCAACCCCTTTCATATAACCGCATGCACTGCAGCACGCTGCTGTTGAAGCACGAGTTTCCCGCCAGTTTCGAGCGCCACAAACTGATGTACGACGAGGACGAGCCGCAGGTGTACAACTTCAAGAAGCCCACAGAGGAGGAGGAGTTCAACGCGTTTGTGTTTCCCGGCATCGTGGCGGAAATGCTTGCATGCATCTTCCTCCCTCCAGCAGAGTAACGACCAACAACCACGACAACAGCAGCAGCAGCAACAACAACAACAACAACAACACTGCTCAATTGTGGGTTGTGTGTGTGTGTGTGTGTGTGTGTGTGTGTTTGCTGGGTTGTGTGCATGTGTTTGTTGGCCTTTCTTCTTTCTGTGTCTTCTGCTGCTTTGCATGTGGCAAACTTTTGTCCCAATCACTTTGGCTTCTGCAAGCTGGCGCACGCACACCCACACGCACACATTCGAATACACACACACACACACACACACACACACACACACACACACACACACACACACACACACACACACACACACACACACACACACACACACACACACACACACACGCGCGCGCGCGCGCGCGCGCACACACAGACACACAGACACACACACAGACACACACACACAGGCGAGAACAAACCTCAATGAGATGGTGCTGGACTTGGCCGTCGCCGAGATGAACGGTGAGTGCGTAGAGCCGCTCAATGCGCTTCTCCCGCACAAGATACGAGCCGGGCGGCGTGCCAACCACGCGAATCTCTGCGTCCTGGCGCGAGAGCGCGCCGTGGAATCCAGACAGGAGCTCGTCCACGGCCGGGTGGATGTCGTTTGCGTCGCTCGCTGAGCTCATGGATCGCGGCCGGCAGCCGTGCGAGACGGCGCGGGAGCGAAACTGGCGCGGGCTGCCTGGTCGCCGAAGCTCGTGGCTGGTGGACACGCTCTGGCTGCGGCGGCGCTGGTCTGGATCGAAGCTGTGCGGCAGCGGCGAGATGCTGTCGCGCTCCTCCTCCTTCTCTTCCTCGCCAGCGGCGTTTGCGGCGATGATGGCGGCGTCGGCGCCAGGCACATTGAGGTGGTGGCGTTGAAACGAGCGGGTGAGCGCGGCCTCAACCTCGTGGTCCTCGCTGGTTCTGGAGCTGGAGCGGTCGGTGCTGCTTGTTGTGGATGACCGTGCGCGAGAGGCTGGGCGGCTGTTGCTCAGCTGCTTGTGCTCCATCGCCTTTCGCAGCTGGGTGAGCGCTGGATCTGCAACGCCGGTCTCGGCCTGCTTCACCAGCAGCTCCTGCAGGGTGGGCGGCCGCTCAACCTTGTCTGTGGGGTGGATGGCCTTGGTGCCGAAGACGGTGGCATAGTCCGATGTGGTGTCCATGATGGCGTGGCAGCTGTCGGGCTGCGTTGTGCTCTGGTCTTGTCGTGCTGTGCTGTGCTTGGCTTGCGCTGCGCGGGTCTGGCGGTGTTGGGCTCTCGGTGCGTCAATTGCGTGGAGGGGGGTGTGCGGTCCTGGTTTGTGTATATATGTGTATGTGGTGTGTGTGTATGTGTGTGTGTGCGCGTATGTGTATATGTGTGTTTGTTTGCTGCTGAGGGGTGCGGGGTGTGTGAAAAATGGACAACAAAGTTGTGCTCGGTTGTCGACGACGTATGCGTTGCTCTGTGAACGCAATCACGCGGCCTTGTGGGCGCTCGTTGCAGTAGACCGGGTGCTTGGGAAAGAAATGCAGCCCGAACGCGCAGATGGGTTGGTGAACCGCTGTGAACACAGCAAGGAGGGCAATCCTAATGGATGGGTGGATGGGCGATGGGTGAATGGGCGATGGGGGTGTGCGACAGATTTGGGTGGTTTGTGTGGTAATCGCCTGGTGTCTTGCGGAAGTGGCGGAAACGCCGCAGTATGGTGCTGGCTGAATGCTGGCTGGCAGATGCCGGTGGTGAAGTAAGGTTTGCGCGATGACAATGGCAGGAATGCACACAAGTGCGCAAGCTAAACGTGCGTGTTGCGTGATGGGTGGTGGTTCTGCACGAAGGAATGCAGGGTGCTCGGTTTCTTGGTTGCTTATGTTTGTCCGTTTCCATGGCAGAGAGGGGGAACGGCATCCCCTGCAAGCCCCACCAGCCTGCGAGCAAGCCAAGTTGCAACCATGTCCAGGCCAGACCCAACCACGCACAAATCACAGGCTGGCTTCGTGATCGCTGCATCGCTGCACGACTGGCTTTGGCTGGCTGTGGTTGGCTTTGGCTGGCTTTGGTTGGCTTGCCGAACCGGTCAGGCGTGCGGAGTTTGGAATGCGCGTATCGCACCCAAGTTCGAGACCGCAAAGGACCACGAATGACGCAACCTGAGAGGCCCCATGCATGCAAGTCGGTGCGAATCCTGACAGAACCAGCCCACTTGTGGCAAAGCTGAAAAAGCCAACAATGTTTTGCCAACCAACAGAAAAAAAAACAAAATATTAAAATTGTGGCTGCTGTGGCTGGAGGAGGTGCTTGGGCCCGTCCCATGGGTGGCGAAATCTACGTTTCGCACCGCAAATCTTTTTCCCGCATGGTACGGTGGATAGCACAGGCTTGGATGTCGCAATGCGCGGTTTGGTGCCATCACTGACTTGTGTTGCGTTGTTTTGCCGTCTCCCTCGTGTTGTTTGGTTGTTTGGCTGCAGTAGCGCCTCTCTGCGTTCATTCACCACCACCTTGTTCCTTCCTTCCTTCCTTGCTTCACTTCTCTCGCATCGTCTCGTGTGTGCCAAGATGAACTGTGCCGTCCTTGCTGTTGTGGCTTGCGTGGCTCTTGCCATCGCCTCCCCCGTGCGCGCCATCCCCACCTGGAGCGTTGTCGCCAAGGATCTCCTCACCACCGATCTCGGTAAGCGCACGTGTGCGATGTGATGTGACCGAATTGCTGCTGCGATTTGTGTGTGTGTGTGTGTGTGTGTGTGTGTGTGTGTGCGTTCAGTGGTGGTGTGAAAAGGCGCGTTCTTCATTCACTTAGTGTGTTTGGAGAGGGGAACGAACGCACTTGGAGCGAGTGCCTCCAGTGATGCTGGTTGGCGATGACGCTGGGGTGATTTGATGTGATGTGATGTGATGTGTGTGCCTTCGCGTTCCCGTGTGCGTTTGCTGAGTGATGATCTGTCATGGCCGTGCATGTGCATGATGTGACCACAACACCGTCCTCCATCCATTCAACTTTTCCGCTCCACTCGCCCCCTTGCCCCTGCTGCAAACCTCCCTTCACACAACAGGCATTGCCTTCCCTGAGGCCAACACCGGCTACACCGCTGGTGACGCCAACGGCGCTGGCCCCGCCATCCTCAAGAGCACCGACGGTGGCCACACCTGGAACCAGTGCAACGCCACCTTTGGCCCCGACCTGCTCCTCCTCGCCGCCACCGCCGCCAAGGACGCCATTGTTGTCACCAGCATCTTTGGCGAGCTGTACTCCGATGACGATGGCAACTCCTTCCACCTCTCCGTCGGCGGTGGCATGTCCCAGAGCGCCCGCTACATTGGCGTGAACGGCGACGGCGGCAAGCGCTTTGGCGTTGCCGGTACCTACCACGGCCGCCAGGGTGTCGCCATCAGCGAGGACGGCGGCAAGCTCTTCAAGGCCTTCACCACCGACGAGCTCTTCACCTACTCCCGCTACGGCGCCTACCCCACGGACAGCACCTGGTACGTTGCCGCCGGCGAGTTCCCCAGCACCAACGCCACCGAGGCCGTGCGCCCAGACCTTCCCGCCCGCTACCGCCGCTCCGAGTTTATGGCTGCCGACGGCCGCTTCCCCGCCTCGTACAACCGCACCGCCGACCCCAACGTCGCCGGCTACAAGGCCCAGATTGTCAAGACCACCGACGGCGGCAACACCTGGTCCACCCTCTTCGCCCAGAACGACACCTTCTACTTCAACGGCATCGACTGCAACCCCTCAGACCCCAACCACTGCTGCGCCGTGGGCGAGTCTGCCGATGGTGCCGACGCCGGTGCCCGCATCTACTGCACCTTTGACGGCCAGAACTTCAACCGCACCTTCTACGCCCCTTACACCCAGGCCAAGGGCTACTCCCTCATCGATTTCCGCTTCGCCAACGAGACCTTCGGTTGGGCCGTCGGCGGCACCCTCAACGCCATTGCCCCCAGCGCATGGTTTGTCGTCACCAACGACGGTGGCCGCACCTGGGACGCCCAGACCCACACCATCCCCGGCTACTACGCCCTCGGCCTCGACGTTGTCAGCGAGAAGGTCGCATACGCCGCCGTCGACAACCTCATCACCCAGACCTCTGGCGTTGCCAAGTACTTTGCCCTCTAGACTACTAGCAACGCTTTTGCTGTAGCTGCACCCCCACTCACTTCCTTCCCTTGTTGAAAGGTCGTGTTCATGCTTCTCCTCCCCAACAAACAAACAAACAAACAAATCAACCATCAACCAACTTCACCACCAACCTACCAACGACGTACCCTTTTCCTTTGTTCTTTTCTTACTTGACACCGCAAACACCCCAAGCTCCACTGCCATGCTTGTGCGCTTGCCTTTCCTCTGTCTTCCTCTCTGTCCCTCTCTCGAGTTGCCTTGCATGAGGGCGCATGCTTGTGTGCCCACGTTGCCAATACAACCACACCCCGTCATGATTGGCGAGTCACAAAAGCATGGAATGACTGTGGTCTGTGGCATTATGTGTGATGACACACAACGTAACATAACACAGGATCTCAGACTTGACACGTCTTCCTGTTGTTTGAGACGGCATGATCATAATGATGATGATGATGATGATGATGATGATGATGATGGTCTACTAGTGGTTAACATGGCACACACAAAGCGAGCGAGAACACGTGCAAGGGGATGATGGATGAAGGATGAAGCAGCCGGCACAAAATGAGCGCGGCAGTCGATTATGGGTGAAGTTGCGCCGGTGCACGGGGAGTGAGGCTGGCGGCGAGGGAAAACAGCCGACATTCCCACGAACAGCACCGTCACCATCACACGACGAAACAAGATGTAGCATGGAGGAGAGGGACCCGAGAGAAAGCCGAGAGAGGCGCGAGGAGCAGAAAACGAACATGCAGCCAAGGAACATGCAACCACATATGAACACGACACACAGTACAAGGCACAACCCCAAACACACACACACACACACACACACACACACACACACACACACACACACACACACACACACACACACACACGCATCGCAACGGCACAGTGTCACAACAGACAGCAGTCGCCCCTGGTCCAGTACGCATCCCCCTCAGCTCGCCCAGCCGTTATCCATGACAGCATACCGCACAATGCTCCTCATGCATCCACGTCCACGTCGTTGTCTTCGTCGAGAAGTGCCTGGATTGCGCGGAACACAATCTTTCTGTCGTGCAGCCGAGTAAACCCCATCGACTGCAAGTCCCCGTGCGTGAGATCAAGCAGGTCACGCCCGCACAGCTCGTTCTCGCTGAACACACACGCAAACGGCGCCAGGCCAGGGCAACCCTCAGCCCACGACACAACTTCTGCCACGCTCCATCTCGCCACAAGCGCCAACCGCCCACTCGCAGGCTGCAACCAACACACAGTATGAAGGGTGGCATGTCCGGGGGAGGGGAAGAGGATGCATGTGAATTGGGGGCTTTGCTAGATTGTTGAGTGTGGAGTGTGGAGTGTGGAGTGTGGAGTGTGGACGCAGCAGCAACGCGGCAAAGGGTCGAAAGCAGAGACATTCAAATCAACAACAAACAGACACATATGCATACGAACACACATGCACGGGCATACACGCGTACACGCACACACACACGCATACACACATACACATATGCCATGACATACCGCTTGTGCTGCCCTGTATGCGCCGTCGCCGTCGTCGCGGTGCTGCTGCGTGACAAGTTGCGACAGGGTGGTGACTGCCTCCAACGCGTGCGTCAGCGCAGCGCTCGCTTCATCCGCGGGCTGTGAGGGGCGTGGCGGCCGTGCACACCGCCCAGCCGCTTCCTCGAGCGACCGCTGGATCGACAGCACCGCACTGCCGAGGCGACGGCGCGACTGTGCTGTCATCCCCGTCAGCGACACCGCCACGCTCGACAACACATCCGATAGCCGGTCCTCCTCCTCCTCCTCCTCATCATCATCATCCTTATCATCATCATCATCATCATCATCATCAGCAGCACCATCATCATCACCTTCCTCATTGGTACTGCCATCGATATTGGCGTCGCTGGCATTGTAGTCGCTGTCTCTGCGCGCCACCAAACCAGTGCTTGAGTTTGTTCGCCTTCGGCCCCTCGCGTCTTCACCATCGCTTGATCGCAGCTGTTCGCACGCATGCGCACCAGTGTTGTCGCCGCGCTCGCCACTGTCATGACGATCACTGCTGCTTCCTCTTCTTTGTCGCCCATTGCCGTGTGTCGATGCAAGGTGGCTGTTCGGTAACCGGACGTTGCCGCTCTCAGTATCGTCCCGCCCTCGGTCTTGCCCTTCCTTTTCTTCACTCTTCTGTGTCTGCTGCTGCTGCTGTTGTGTCTGCTGCTGCTGCTGTTGTTCCTGCGGCTGTTGTTGTTGTTCCTGCAGCTGTTGTTGTTGTTGTTGTTGTTGTTGTTGTTGTTGTTGCCTGCTGCTGGCGGTCTCAGGTGTCGGCGTTGACGATCCGCTCTCAACTGCAACGTCGTGCAACGCCAACTTGCTCACACCACCAGCCTTACCACCACCCGCTTTATCACCACCAACACCACCACTCGCCTGCTCCCCGGGCAGCTGTGCGTTCTGCAGGTACTGGTACAGGCGTTCGCGTGTCGACTTGGAGCTGGAGAGGCTGCGTCGCCGCTGTGCCAGGGACGGTGGGCTGCGGCTGCCGGAATCAGAGCACGAACTGAACCGCTTGCGTTCAAACTCCTCAAGGGCCTGCTCAACACGTGTCCCGCGCTGGCTCGTTCGCGGCGACTGGTGGCGCGTCACGCCCTTGCTCACCCTGCTCACGCTGCTCGTACTGCTGCTGCTGATGATGAGCGACGGTGTCGCTGCCGTGGTGACAGTTGTCGTCGCTGACGCTGTCATCACTGCCGTGGTTGTTGTCGTACTCGCGGCTGTGACTGTGTCTGTGCTCGCCCGTGCGCTGTCTCGGCGCTTCTCTGGCGACGGTGAAGGTGATATGTCCTCAATCACCGTCGATGCGTCGTCACACCGGCCACCGCCAGGCGTTGGCGTGGCATCAGTAGCAGTGCTCGTGTCAGCGCCCCTCTGCTGTGCTGTCTGTGTGGTGCTGCTCTCCTGCTCTTGTTGCGCTTCATCGCGCGCAACAGCTGCTTGTCGCATGGTCTGCCGCATACAAACAAACGAACAAACAAGCAGACAAACAGCACGCAATATGTGAGCATGAGGCACAGAGAGGCGAGGCAGACGCCAGACGCGCGCGCGTGTGTGTGGAAGAAGGGACAGGGAAAGTGTGTGTGTGTGTGTGTGTGGTGTTTGAAAATGTGTGCTCATGTGTCTGTGTGTGTACGTTGCATCAGCATACCTCCTGTAACGAAGCCGTCGGGTCAATGTCCCTGACAGAATACAAACAAACAGAACAGAACAGCTGTTATTATGTTGATTATACCGGGAAAGGCTGTTCAAACACACACACACACACACACGCACACACACACACACACGCACACACACACACACACACACACACACACACACACACACACACACACACACACACACACACGCACGCACGCACGCACACGTGCATGGTTGTGTGTGTGTGTGTGTGTGTGTGCGTACAAGTTCTTGACGGATGGCGGCGGGGATGATGGCGGTGTTGAGATTGGCGATTCCGGCGGCGTCACCCGGCGAATCGTCGTCGTCCGCCACAGCGACGTGTCATCCTGTACGCACATGCGTGTGTGCGTGTGTGTGTGTGCGTGTGTGTGTGTGTGCGTGTGTGTGTGTGTGTGTTGGTGCGAGAGTGAGTGAGTATGTGTGTTTGTGTGTTGGTGGGTGAGCGAGGGCGTGAGTGTGTGTCTAAAAGATGAGGACGTAGACAGGGAGGAGCCTTCGAGTGTGTTCTGGTTTACAGCATTCATCAAGCCGCGCCCCTCTCCCCAGTCCCCGCACTACCACCGGCCGGCTTCTGCCAACACCAGCGTCTCACGTCTTCGGTGCAGCTCTCTTCCTGGTGGCTTCCAAACAGCAGCTGGTGCTGCCGCCGCCCGACTTTTGCGCCCCACGAGCCAGACTCCCGCCTGACACACACACGCACACACACGCAAATGGAAATGGTCAGCGGAAGAACAAGTTAGCTGATGTATGCGTAATCATGTGTGTGTGCACGTGTGCGTGTGATTGTGTGTGTGTGTGCGTGTGTGCGTGTGTGCGTGCGTGTGTGTGTGTGCACGTGTGTGCGCGCGCGCGTGTG
Organism: Salpingoeca rosetta; assembly: GCF_000188695.1. Classification (NCBI taxonomy): domain Eukaryota; class Choanoflagellata; order Craspedida; family Salpingoecidae; genus Salpingoeca; species Salpingoeca rosetta. The sequence continues at coordinate 587,279 of NW_004754904.1, read as the reverse complement.
TGGTTGTGTGTGTGTGCGTGCGTGTGCGTGTGCACGCCCGTGTGCGTGTGCATGCCCGTGTTTGCTTGTAAGGAGATCATGAAACTGCAAGTTGTGCCATGTGTAGGTGGCGGCACTGACTTTGCGCGGAGAATGCCCTCATACAGCACGAGCTGCTGCTTGAATCCCTCATTCGGTTTGATGATCCGGCGACGTTTCTGGTCGTGTGAGAGGGACAGTTGGTTGGGGAATGGGATGCAGACGGTGAGTAACCGCGGATGGCATGCACACCCACACACGCACACACACACACCCACACACACGCGCGCGCGCGTCTCTAATGCACGCGCACCCACACATGCAGCTTCCCCAACACACACACACATGCAGCTCCCCCAACACACACATACACACATGCACGGCGCACTACCTTGACAAAGGCGTGTGCTTCCTCAAGGCTCCAGTTGTGCTGCTTCATGGCGTATGCAATGACGGTGGACGCGGACCGGCTCACGCCCATCTTGCAGTGCACGAGCACACACGACCCAGACATGCGCGCGCGCCGGATGAAGCGGAACGTGTTCTCCCAGTGCGGCCAGATGTCCTCCGTCGGAACATCCCAGATTCTATCGCAGCCGAGATTTTGTTGTGTGCGTGTGTGTGTGTGTGTGCGGGGGGGGGGGGGGGTGAGATTGGAACTCAACCATCAGGATCAAGGGTAATGGCTCACACACGCACACACGCACACACGCACACACATTCACACCACACACCACACACACACACACACACACACACCACACACACCACGCACACCAAAACCGCACCTGACGTTGTAGTACTCGACCGAGTCTGGGAAGAAGTTTGGAATCTCGTGTGTGACATTGAGGACAAAACGGCAGTTGTTGCTCTCAAGCTCCTCCTTGTTGCTGGCGTTCCACTCCGTGCCGAGGTAGAGGTAGTCGAAGATCTTGGACGCAGCTTCCATCTGCCCCATGATGGTGATCATCTGCTGGTTGATGGTGTGCTTGTAGTGCTTGAGGGACTTGCCAAAGTGGTCTTCGAGGCCCAGCAGCAGCTGCTTGCTCGTCACCGTGTCCAGGTCGCTTGCAAACATCATCTCCTTTAGCTTCTGTATTAACTGCTTCTCAAACTCTTCCTCAAGCTGCGACCTGCTCAACACACGCCCACAAGGGCCATCGTCGTCGTCGTGGGTGAGAGTGAGTGAGCGAGTGAGTGTGTGTGTGTGTGTTAAAATGTGTGCGAGTGCGTTGTTGCAGTACCGCTTGCTCATTAAACAGCACCACTCTTCATCACTACGACTGCCACCATCACCATAATCATCATCGCCCGTACCCTCCATTGATGGTGATGAGCTCCTGGCGTTCGCGCTGCTCGAGACGAATTTGTTCCAATTCCGACAGCGGCCGTTCCGAGATGAAACTCCACCGACTCAGCTGAGGAGGAGGAGGAGGAGAGAGCGTGTGTGGTGTGGGCATGTGTGTGCAGAATGATCTTCAAGGGCGCGTCGTGCACACGCACACAACAACCACGACAGCACCAACAATACCACGACAACTGTAACAGCAACTGCCACCGATGCTTCAACAAACAAAACAACTCAAGCAACACCATCCACGGCAGCAACTCGAGCACACGAGTTCTGTACCGGGCCCACCGCGCACCTTCTCCTCCACATCATCGATGAGGTCTGTAAACTGCTGCAGCCAGGGCCACGACTCGACAGGCCGCAGACTGTCGTTACTCTCCAGCGTCTTCAGCAGCGTGTGGAACGCCGACCACAGACTCCGAACAGATGCCGGCTTGAACACATACGTGCGCCGCTTGCTGCCCGGCGCAATGGCCGGCGCAAACTGCAGGCCTGCGGTGTGAAGGGGAGGAGTTGGGGTATGCGTGAGTGAGTGAGTGTGTGTGTGTGAGTGTGAGCGTGTGTGTGTGTGTGTGTGTGTGTGTGTGTGTGTGTGTGTGTGGGTGGGTGGGTGGGTGAGTGTGTGTGTGTGGGTGAGTGACAGTGCGTGGGCGTGTATACTTTTGAGTGTGAGTATGTGTGTGTGTGTGTGTGAGTGATGTGTGTGTGATGTGTGGGCACGTAGTAACATGAGCGCTGTGTTGCCATCTCAACAGGTATGCATCTCACCTCCATCACCGTCCAGCTTGACGCTCGATTTCGCCAGGACGGGAACAACAACGTGCACTTCAAACGGGTCGCTGGTGACGAGTGGTGGCAGTTGATGCGCAAGGCAATGAGCGGAGTGGTGTTATGACGCATGCAATACAGGCCGCAGCGCGGCAATGTAGTGCCTCGATACACCCGTGGCAGTCGGATGGATAGGCGCCCGACAAACACGGGCACAAACACGGGCACAAACACACACACACACACACACACACGTGCACACACACACACAATTCTGAACACCAACAAGCGCTGAAACCAGCACTCACGTGCCGTGCCGCTTGCGCTGGAGACCAAGGATTGCCGTCTGTCCGGTGTCCTCGTTGCAGACGAGCGTGAAGTACAGGTCATGTTCAAGAGCAACACCCTGTAGCGTTGGTGGTGGTGGTGGTTGGAGGAAGGCGAGGTGTGACTCGACAGGACAACTAGTTGACAGGACACACAGACACACAGACACAGACACACAGACACACAGACACAGGCACACAGACACAGACACACACCACACACACACATACACACACCCACACACACCATGATGATTTTCTGGTTGTCGTGCAAGATGTCGGAGACGGAGAGTAGGACATCGTGCATGTGGTAGTCGTCATCGCCGCCATAGTCGCTGGACGTCTGCGAGGCCTGCGCGTCCGGGTCCCAATATGACATGGCGATGGCGGCCGTGGGTGTCGTGCGGAACGCCACATCCGCCCTTTCCTCGGGGCCCATGACATGACCGGCGGCGTGTGTTCCCTGTGCATTGACAACATACAAGAGGCAAGCGATGAGCAAAACAACAGCGTGCATGCACAACACTGCGTCTTGAACAGCAGCAGCCGTTTTCTCCTCCTTCTTCTTCTTCGTCCGCCGAACCCATACCACTGCGCATCTCCGTATCATCCTCACACACACATACATACACACACACAGACACCTTCACACACACACACAGATACACAGACACCTTAACACACACAGATACACAGCCACCTTCACACACGTACGCGGCGCTTTTCGACGGCGTAGAGGTGAACATGTTCCTGTGCTGGCGTGGTCGTGCGCGGCGACTCTGCCAAGCCAGGGTGCTCCTCACCCTCGGATTCACTCATCTGTGTTGTGCCGTTTGGTCCGTCACTCAACGTCAGCAGGCAGTGGCAGGTTTTTTGCTGTAGGTGCTACGGCAATGTCCACAACCACCCCAGTGTACTGATCCACTCCCTCTCTCACACGCACATGCGCACGCGCACACCCGCCCGTTCCGTCAGCCAGGGAGGCAAGGCAAGGCAAGCGCGCTGTTGCTCGCTGGGCTGGCTTCTTGGTTGGTTGGTTGGTGTGTTTGTTTGTTGTGGGCAACAACAACAGCAGCCAGCTCAGCTGTTGTGTATTTTTTCGTTTGCTGCGGATTATTGACCGAAGATATTGCGATTCGTCACGATTGGGCTCAATTTTGCTGCTTTTTGCTTTTTGCAACAGCCGAGTGAGTCAGCGATGGCGTTGGTTGTGTGTGGGTTTGGAGCAAGCAACAAGGAGAGGAGAGCATGGATGTTGCTGTGCTGCTGTGTGTGTATGTGCGTGTGTGTGTGTGTTGTTGAAGAGTGTGTAGGGAGCTGACCTCGCTTCGAGTGCAGTGGTGGCGTTGCTCCTTGTTCTCATTTCGTAGCCGTGGCTGTTTGTGTTGAAATGGTGTTGGTATTGCAGTGAGTCATGTGATGTTGGCGTTGTAACACGCTGTGCTTATCAGTGAGCGTTTGTTTGTTTGGAATTGACATGCGAAGCGCTGACGTGGCCCACGCATACCCACACCCTGGCTCACACATGCAACTACTCGCACATACACACGCTCACACCTGCACGCTACTGCGCGCACACACACACACACACACTGCACACGTGCGAACGAACAACTGCGCCCTCAGCACACCCTTGTTCAGCGCAGCAACATCACGACTGCAGAGAGCAAAGGCGAGCACACAAGTGGACAATGATGGCGCTGCCGATGCTGCGGCCTCGCGCTGTGGTACTGCTGGCAGTGGCATGGTGTTTGGCGGCAAGCACCGCTGTGTCTCACGCACAAGAGGACTGCTCCTTCACCGTGAAGCAGCGCACCTACCACCTTGCCGATCTCCGGGGCGACCCAAGGTCTGCTGTGTGTGTATGTGTATGTATGTGTGCGTGTATGTGTGTGTGTGTGTGTCTGTGTCTGTGTCTGTGTCTGTATGTATGTGTGTGTGTGTCTGTGTGTGTGTGTCTGTGTGCGTGTGTGTGTGTGCGTGTGTGCGTGTGTGTGCATATATGTCCGTGTCTGCGTGTGTTTAGTGTGCGCGCCTGAGGGTTCGAGGGCTTTGGAGTTTCCATGAAGCCGGCCACAAACCAAGCCTTCTTTTCACGCTTTCACACGCTTACATACACACTTCACACACACACCCCTCTCCCCACTGTCTCACGTTCGCTGCAGCTCGTATCATGAAGTGGACAACCAGCGCTTGAAGGTGGAGGCCGACGTGACGCTGTGCCAGGGGTTGGGCGTGAGCGGCTGCCAGGGTGCGGTCGTGTGCATCCGCAAGCTGGACGGCAGCAACCCAACACCCGCCGGTGACCCGAGCAACGGCACGTTTGAGCTCGTCGATCCCACCGACCCGGACTTTGGCGCGCGCCTCATTTACCCGCCAGCCCAGGGCCAGACCCTCGGCGTGCACTTTGTGTTTACGTGCGGCGTGGGCGTGGGCGAGCCCGTGCTGATGGAGCGGTTTGACGAGGACGCGAGTGACCACGGGTACGCGTACTACGTGGTGCAGTGGGCGACGGACGAGATGTGCAGCGGAGCGCCGCCGGCGAAGCAGGAGAACTGCCAGGCCACGGACACCGCGACGGGCACCGAGTACGACCTATCCGCGCTCGTGCGCAACAAGAACAACTGGGTGGCGGTGGATGTGTTGGAGAGCAACAAGCACCACTACGAGATCAACGTGTGCCGCTCGCTGGTCATCACGGACGAGATCAAGGGCACCACGTGCGAGACAAACGAAGGCACCGCCATCTGCAAGAGTGACGTGCAGCCTGATGGCACGCACACCCACTCCATGTCCCTCGGCTGGTCCGCCAAGCCCATCTTCAGAGCAGGCAAACTCAGCATCGAAACCAGCTTTGTGCGTTTGAATGTGTGTGAATGTGTGTGTGTGTGTGTGTGTGTGTGAATGTGTGCGTTTTGGATGCTTGGTGTGTCTGCGTTGTGTGTGTGTGTGTGTGTTTCTGCGTTGTGTGGGTGTGTGTGTGTGCATATCGTTGCGACTTACTTCCTGATCTTTCGTCTTCCAATCTAACTGCACATCAATTGTGTGTGTGTGTGTGTGTGCACCAGGGCGACGAGTGCCCTGCGGGCTTCAAATCCGACGCCGTCATCGACTTTATCTGTGACGTCAACGCTGGATCGGTGTGTGTGTGTGTGTGTGTGTGTGTGTGTGTGTGTGTGTGTGTGTGTGTGTGTGTGTGTGTGTGTGTTGGGAGGGGGTTATCGTTGAACTTTTTTTGCAATGAACACCATCTTCGTTGTTTGCTGCACTGGCACGTGTACTGTACATCACTACCATCTCTCCACACATCGCCGCCATCTGATATGTGTGCTTTGTGTGTGCAGGGCCACCCGACGCTGCGGGAGGTCACGGACCAGTGCCTGTATGTGTTTGCGTGGCGCTCCTCTGTGGCCTGTCCCGTCAAGGACGAGACGGGGAACAACTGCAAGGTCACCGACAAGGCCACAGGTTGGTGATGGCTTTGCTTGTGTGTGTGTGTGTGTGTGTGTGTGTGTGTGTGTGTGTGTGTGTGTGTGTGTGTGTATGCACACGCGTTTGTTACGCCACCCCCCCCCCTCTCTCTCTCTCTTTTGCATTTCAAGTTTCCCTCCATTCACGACTCTCTCGTCAAACTCCTTGCCATTTCAATTTGTTCCCTGCAGGCAAAACGTATGACCTGACGTCGCTCAACCTGAACAAGAAACCGTACACCATTGCCGCCGACGACTACACATACGAATTCAACGTCTGCGGCGACATCCCAGGTGTGCATGCGTGTGTCTGTGTGTCTGTGCCTGTGCGAACTGCTCAATCATCGTTGTAAGCACCTCGCACATGTGTGCAGCTGCCCTTGATTCTTGCCTCCCTCTCACAACTATCACCTTACACCACCACCACCACCTGCCAGCTGGCGGTCACCACGACTGCGTGGCCACGGGCGCGTGCCAGATCCCCAAGGACGGCAGCCACGTGTACAACCTCGGCCAGGCAAACCCGACTCTCACGGTGCAACTTGGGGTGGAAGTCGCGTGTGTGTGTGTGTGTCTGTGTGTCTGTGTGTCTGTGTGTCTGTGTGTCTATGTGTCTGTGTGTCTGTGTGTCTGTGTGTGTGTGATCATGCGATTTCAAGTGTGCATGTGCACTAAACTGCAGTGGTGCCCCGTTTGAAGTTCACTAACTGCCATCACCACCATCACCGTGTTCAGTATTCGCGGGAGACGTTGACGCTGGAGTACACGGGCGGCGACCCCTGCGGCGGGCAGAGGAGGAAGACCATCATCACCTTCCACTGCACAGACGGAGGTGCTGTGTGTGTGTGTGTGTGTGTGTGTGTGTGTGTGTGTGTGTGTGTGTGTGTGTGTGTGTGTGTGTGCATGCGTGTGAGTGTTCAAGCATTGCTTCGTGTATTGTACTTTTGATCACTTGTTCCCTCACGTTCCCATGCTGCCCGTCGTCGCTGCCGCTGCCGTTGCAGATGACAAATATGAAGTTGTTGAGTCGACGCCGTGTGTGTACGAGATTGAATTCTTCACTGCCGCCGCCTGCGGTCTCGACAGCGATTTGCGTACGTCACACACACACACACACACACACACACACACACACATACGTACACACACACACACACACGCACACACGCACGCACGCACGCACACACGTTCGCGCTGGCATTTCTGTGTGCTGTTTTGTGCTCCTGTCAAGTTATGATTTCATCAGCCCACCGTCAACTCACACCACCGTTGCGACCGCTGCGCACGGCCATCAGTCGAGTGCGTGGTGACGGACGACCAAACCGGCGAGCAGTACGACCTCTCATCCCTGACGCGGGTGCGTGTAGTTGGCCTTGGCCGGTTGCACGTGTATGGTGTTCGTGTGCTCATGTGTGTTTGTGTATGCTCACATGGGTATGTGACTGTGCGTGTGTTTACCAACCTGCGTGTACGTGTACATATGTGCGCACATGCAGACCGGCGGGTCCAATTGGCGGATGGCGAAGGATTCGCATACGACGGACGAGATTGAGCTGAACGTGTGTGCGCCGCTCGTGTACAGCGGTGACACCGCCGCCTGCCCGGCCGACGCCGCCGTCTGTGGCATCTCGGGGTGCGCTGTCTCGATGTGGCGAGCCATGTGTCTTGCTGTGTGTGTGTGTGTGTGTGTGCGTGTGTCTGTGTGTGTGTGTGTTTGTCTGTTTGTCTGTGTCTGTGTCTGTTGTGTCTGTTTGGTGATGTCGTGTGCTGCGTGCTGCATGGAGTTCAGCTTTTCTTTCTTCGTTGCTGTCATTTAGTTCGCTGTCACTTTCTTCCACGGTGGCATGTGCTCACACTCCTCCACGTTCCCTGCTTACCCTTGTCACCCTGCCCTTGTCACCCCTATCTTACTCCCCCCCCCCGCCCTTCTGCCAGCATCCCGAACCGCCCCGCCAATTCGCACCTCGGCCTTCCTGCGGACCCTGTCGTGCGCGATGGCATCCTCACCATCGACTTCCCGGCGAAAGACGGACAGTGCGGCGCCACCACCCTCCTCCTCCACTGCAGCGACACACAGGTCTGTGCTGGCGCGTTGCAGTCGGGTGTGCAGTGTGCTTTTTGTGGTAACGTGCGTGCATGTGGTGTGTTCGTCGTGTGGATTGTGGCGATCATGTCTTGTGAGCTCTCACTCACCAGTAAGTACACAAACCACATCCAACACACACACATACACAAAACAACACACACACATACACACGACGTACTTGCATACACACACACACACACCCAAAACTCACACAAACGCATGACCCCCACAGGATGCGCCGCAGCACCTGATGACATCTGATGACGGGTGCAGTGTGACGCTGCAGTGGAACACGCCGGCCGCGTGTCCGCTCAACGCCGCGTCTGGGCAGAACTGCATGGTCACAGACCC
>NW_004754904.1:566409-576409 GCF_000188695.1 Salpingoeca rosetta | reverse complement strand
GAGCTCACGTACACCATGGACAGTCTCGCGCCAGACAACTGCGGCTCCAACCGTCGCAAGGCCACCATCACCTTCAGCTGCCTCCCCGGCACGCTGGGCTCGCCCATGTTCGACTATGAGGACGAGACGTGCCACTACTACTTTGTGTGGGAGACGTCTGCTGCGTGCAGCACGTGGACAACGGTTGGCAGCCAGTGCGAGGTCACCGACCCCATCTCGCTGCTCACGTTCAACCTGCGCAACTGGGCGAGCGAGACGGGCGTGATTGAGATTGACGTACCAGACAGCACCGCGCAGCTGCTGATTGCCGTGTGCGGCGTGGTCCCCAACTGCGACGGCGCCGGCGCGTGCCTCATCTCGGAGAAGGGCGACCGCATCAACATTGGCAGCACGTCCCAGGCGCTGACGTTTGCAGACAACGAGCTGCGACTCACGTACAACAACGGCGCAAAGTGCCTGGAGGATTCGAGCGCAAACATGACCACCATCCTCACGTTTGTGTGCCCGGACGACATCAGGGCCAACACGACGCAATACCGCGTCTACGACTGCAACACATACGTGATCATCCCCACAGACCGCGCGTGCCGGCGCCGACGTGAGGCGTCGTGTGTGGTGACGGACCCGGACACGGGCGCTGCGTACGACCTGTCGCCACTGGAAAAGGCGGCAGAGTCGCACTCCAACTGGATTGTGGACGTGAAAGACAAGAAGCACAAGTTTGAATACATCCTCAACGTCTGCCACTCCCTCAACGAGCAGGTGCGCTGTGTGCTTTTGGTCTGTAGATGAGCGGGGGGTCTGTGTGTCTGTGTCTGTCTGTCTGTCTGTCTGTCTGTCTGTCTGTGTGCGCGTGTGTGTGTTTCGTCCTTTATTTGGTTGGTGATTGCAATTTTTTTTTCCAGTTCGTGTAATTTGTACCCAACAGCTCGTGCGTGTCGCATTGGTCTGCATGCGTGTTCACGACCTTGTCATCGCCATGCAAACTGCCAGGTTCCACCGACCGGCTGTGATGAGACGGCGGGTGTGTGTCAGATTGAGGGCGACAACCGCTACAACCTCGGCGGCGTCGCCTCCCCATCCATCGAGGTGCGTGTGTCTGTAAGTGTGTGTATGTGTGTGTGTGTGTGTGTGTGTGTGTGTGTGTGCTGTGCTTGTGTGTGTATGTCTCTTGTGTGTGTGTGTGTGTGTATGCCTCTGTGGTTGTGTGTGCGTTCATTTCATTCCCTCAGAGACGCTTGCTTCACTCTTCGCAACGAACGACCAACTACAACACAAACCACGCGCACACGACATGCTCACCGCCACCTCTCCACTTCCCACCATCACCACCATTGCCACCATTTGTGACCCTGCTCTACAGAACGGCACGCTTGTGATCGAGTACACCAATGGCGACAGCGATCGCTGCCCGTGGGGCAAGTACCGCCGCACGCGCATCGAGTTCACCTGCGACGAGACAGCTGGGCTTGGGCAGCCCGTGTACGTGTCTGAGGACGATGATCTGTGCGAGTACATGTTCACGTGGGCGTCATCGGCGGCCTGTCCCGTTCGCGCGCCCTCCGTCGGCGACTCCTGCGCCGTCACGGTACCGTCTCTGCACCACGGAAGAACGGAGGAGGGGCGTGGGGTGTGTGGGTGGGGGAGGGCGTTGAAGGTGCTGGGGTGTGTTGCTGCTTTGTGTGATGTGTTTTTTTTTTTTTTTGGTTTTTTGTTTTTTTTTTGTGCATGCCATCAACGTTGTTGGTGGGTTGTGCATTTTCATGTATGACTGTGCGTTATCATGTATGACTGTGACTCCACGTCATTCTCATGCAAATGATCTTCCCATCCACCGACCAACCCCCGCGCCCGCGCGCGCCGCAGGATCCTGCCACGGACACGACGTTTGATCTCAATGACATTGATGCGTCCTCCCTGACTGCCACCGACGACATGGCGTCATACAAGTTTGGCCTCTGCTCCGCCCTCGGCGGTGGCTGTGCCGGCGACGCAGACTCGGGGGTGCGTGCTTGTGTGATTGTTTGTTTGTTTGTTTGTTTGTTTGTTTGTTTGTTTGTTTGTTTGTTTGTTTGTTTGTTTGTTTGTTTGTTTGTTTGTTTGTCCATCTTCTGTGTTTCGCTGTGCTCCAAATTCACTCCCTTCCAATAGCTGTCTGCTTTCCCTGTACTGTCAACTGCAAGTCCAACATGCTTCATCAAACTCACGCATCCATTCCCCCAAACACACACACACATGTACATGGACATGCTCCATCTGCAACCACAGCTGTGCATGACACGCAACGGCGGCAGCCACGTGTCGCTGGGCAAGGCCAATGGACACCTGATGGTTCGAGAGGGCCTTGTCTATCTCGTGTACCGCAACGGCAGCGACTGCCCTTACAGCCCCCACACGCCGTACTCGGCCGAGATTCGCTTCGTCTGCCGCCCGTGCGAACCCGATGAACTCATCCCGCAATCGGTGCGTGGAGTGGAGGCGGATGAAGGTGAAGGGAGGGGGTGGGGTGGTTGTTGTGGTGGTGGTGGGTGGTCAAACTTTTTGCTTTTGGTTTGGTGAGCGCATGACGTCGTGCCTACTTGCGCACAAAAGCCATGCTTGCCTGCAACTGTACACATTTTACTCACACACACACACACATTCACACAACCATCACACACACATACACACATTCATGCACATTCACACAACCATCACATACACACACGCAGGTCCAGGGCGTGTGCCGGACGTCGTTCACGTTCTTCACGGCCAACAGCGGCCTGTGCGGCGACATCAAGGGCAATTGCACGAGCCCCAACGGGCGGTCATCCAAGCACGGCGCAAACACGGGCGCCGTTGCCGCTGGCGTGCTCATCCCGCTGCTGTTGGTTGGCGGCGGCGCTGCATTCTACTTCCTCTACTGGCGCCGCAGGAGCAGGCAGGTGGCGTTCATGCCCATGTCTGTTGTCAGCAGCCACTTTGACAACAACGACGCCTTTGATGAGGACGCCGACGACGACGACCCGCTCGACCTGTAGATCCTCCTCCTCCTCCTGTTGGGGTTGTCTGTGTGGTTGGTTGTGTGCGCGTGCGTGTGTGTGTCTGTGTGTGTGTGTGTGGTTGATGTGTTGATGTGTTGTGTGTGTGTGTGTGTGTGAGTGATGTGTTGTCTGTGTGGCTGTTGTGTTTCAATGTCGTGTTGTCTTAAATGTGTGCTGCTGCTTCCATTCTGTTTGAAGCCCACCAATACAACCAATTCTTGGCATTTTATTGGTCTCAGTGGTCGACCTTGCGACAGTGTTGGTGTCGTACGCTTGCCAGACAAGCCATGATCGACCAACCCACCTCTGTGTGTGTGTGTCTGTGTGTGTATGTGTGTGTGTGTGTGTGTGTGTGTGTGTGCGTGTGTGTGTGTGTGTGTGCGTGTGTGTGTGTGTGTGTGTGTGTGTGGAACTTCAGACCAGAACAACAGGGCGCGTTGCGGGACACTCGTAAACGTGTCTGTCGAAAATTTAGTGGGCAGAATTCAGTTTGTTTTGGAGGTGTCACATCACACATCGCATCTCAACCGTTTGGAGTGCACGGATTGCGGACAGCAGCAAGAGCAGCTGTCAGTCATTTTCCTGCGATCGCCTGCCACCACACCAAACACACTGCACACACACACACACACACACACACACACACACACACACACACACACACACACACACACACACACACACACACACACACACACACACACACACACACTGTGCACACACACACACACACACTGTGCACACACTGCACACACACACACACAACGTCTGACCACAAGGGACGTTCAGCAATGCCGGGTCCTCAGAAGTTCAAAGTTCAAGTGGAGAACTTGGCAAAGTCAAAGGCAGGCGACATCATCGCCTTTGGGGTTGCTGTCGAGCCAGAAGATCCCCACAAGTTCTTCTTCAACAAGTTCTGGGTTGGCAAGCACAACCTGGATTCGGGCAAGGTCGTCGACGTTGTTGCTTTACTGGACAAGAAGGGATGGACTGTGCTTGATATTCCCATCCAAACAAAAAAGGGTGTGAAGATTCAACCGTGGCAAAGGCTTGGCAGCCTTCCCGACACCGAGCCTGGGGCAGAGATTCAGAACATTAGCATTGCATGCTACGGCTGTAACGAGATTCTGCTTAGCCCAGACCAGATCCACAAGTTCAACAGCGGCTGCATTTGGAGCAAAGGCATGCCTGACACGATCAAGCCCTACGGGCGCCCCTGGCCGAATCCGGCGAAGGATTGCTCCGTCCAAGACGTTCACTGCGTGCACTGTGGGGCACGGTCGCTTGGCTCATACTACGAGAAGCCTTACGACGACCAATCAGACAAGCAATTTCCGTGTGTGAAGCTCGATTTTCGCCGCCAGCCGAACAAGACGCGCTGTCCTAACTACAAGAGCCAGGTGACTGTGTTGCATGGTGATAAGGCCGAGGTCATGAGAAGCATCGAGCGACTGAAACGTCGTGCTCGCGATGTTCCCAGCGAGCGAGTCACCCAAGAGACCTATTCTGAGGCTGCAACGAACCGAGCGGAGCATTCCGAGCTGAAGAAGCAGCTTGCGGACGTGTCCGGCCCCGATGATGCGCCGTGGAAATTCCCAACGCGATTGCTGCTAAGCTTGGAAGATAGCGCGATCAAAGCAGGAAACACGCAATTCGCTGCGCTGGACCTGGATCTGCCAGCTCACAAAGAAGTAGTGCTAAAGGTAAGACCCGTGCACACGCTGGATGCAATGCTTCCGCTGATCATAAAGACTAGTCACATGCACATGATCTTGCACACCATCAATGAACCCACATATCTCTGTTTCCAACGCTTGTGCTTACATACCTCGCCCCCTTTCCCACCACCGATGGCGCCTCTGTGCTCTGCAGTTACTGGAGGAAGCCGGCGGGCCCACGGCGAATGAGGCCCCGCTCCGCCCCTTCCGTCAGACCCTCGCAGGTGTTAGCATTTTCTGGGGTGACGACCCGGCGTTCTATTCGGCATTGAAGAAGCGGAAGACCCGTTACAAAGGGTTTCTATCAACCAAGGGCCACAAGTTCGCGCCAAAGTATACTTTCCACGGTCAGCGTCCCACAGACCCAAAACTAGACCAAGTACTGCAACGCGTCACGATGCCTGGCGTTCACTACAACATGCTGGACTCAAGTTTGGCCAAAGACGACCCTCCTGTGCGCATTCAACGTGTCTTCCACGGCGTGCGGTCTATTGACGCCGCAAAGAGCATCTCCACTGGCGGCTTTGCTCGACTGCAGACGACTGATTCTGGATGGTTTGGAGCTGGCATCTACTTCACCCCAGATCTTGACTACGCCCTGCAGTACGCCGGGGGAGCTTCGTTTCATCATGGGCACTTTCCGTCCCTGCGCCTGAGTCCCCACAAGCGATACCACATCGTGCTAGCTTGTGATATCCAGTACGCGAACCCTTACCCTGTGCTGAGGCGCGCCGGGTTTGAAGGCAAGATGCTTCAGGCAGGACATGATGCACATGTCGTGGTGGTGGGAAAAGGTGGCTCACCACTCCCGGACTCGCAGTGGTCTCAGCAGAATGCTCCGGTTGCCGAGATTGTTATTGATCAGATGGATCAAGCGCTTGTTCGTGCCGTGCTCTTTTTTGAAGCCTGACCTTGCCAATGATGGCCAGTTTCCCCTGGTCTGTGCCTCCGATCTTCTGATGTGTGTGTGTGTGTTCTGTGTGTGTGTCCTCCCACACCTTGTTTGCCTCCGTTCCTGTTGTTTTGTTTTGGTTCGTGTTTGTGCCCTTATGTTCGTCTTTTCACCCTGTGCTTTCTTTCCATGCGCTTTCCTTCGTCTGTGTGTCTGTGTGTGAATGTGTGTGTGTGTGTGTGTGTGTGTGTGTGTGTGTGTGTGTGTGTGTGCGCGCGCGCGTGTGCGTTTGTCTGTCGTCGCCTTCCTTCCTCCCTGTCTGTTCGTTCCGTTCGTCGCCGTCACCCAACCACGAAACAACAAAACACCACAAACTGCATTTCCTGTGACTGTGCGCCACTCCAACAACAACCAACAACCAAAACAACCAACAACCGAACACACAACAACAATGCTGGAGCAAGTGGGAGTTGGAGGCCATGAAGATGGCGGTGGTCCTGCGAGCCGTGACAACTCCTTCTACCATCAGCTCCACCTCCACCACCACCACCAGCAGCAGCAACAGCAACAGCAACAGCAGACGCTGTCAGAGGCGTCTCTGCGAATGGTGCTCGAAGAAACGGTGCATATTGATGAGGCTGCAGGGGACACGGTGCGCATCCTCTCGTTCTGTGATGTGGGCTGCATTGTTGCGGTCACCTCCCGCAGTGACGACACGACCGATCTCTTCTATTGGCGAGGAGACGAATACCTGCGTCGCCTGATCTCAGGTATTCGTCCACGCCATGCGTGTGTGCGTTTGTATGCGTATTTGTATGCGTATGCATATGTGTATGTGTGTGTGTGCGCGCGCGCTTGTATGCGTGTATGTGTGTGTGTGTGTGTGTGTGTGTGTGTGTGTGTGTGTGTGTGTGGTGTGTGTGTGTGTGTGTGTGTGTGTGTGTGTGGGTGTATGCGTGTGTGTGTAGCCACCCTCATCCACCCACATCTTTACCTCCCCACGCTTACACCCACACATGCTCACACACACACACACACACAACCACCCACCTCTCCCTTCTCCAACGTCTTCCGCCTCGCCCCAACATCCACACGCGCACAGTCAACCACTGGCGGGTGACGTCGGCATCAATGAACACGCGCCAGACGCTGCTTGCATTCGGGCTCGCCGATGAGTTGCGACAAGACCATTTCTTCAAACTCATCAGCCTGGGCACCCACATGGAGGAATTCGATGTGGATGAGTGCAAGTGGACCACGTCCCAACACGCATACGTGAACCTCCACTTTATGGAAGCCTCGCACGGCTGCGACTCGCTTGTCGTCACCCACCTCACCAACTCGCTGTGCGCCAACACAGACCCGACCAGGTCCAGCTCAAACGCCAGCGACAGCTCCTCCAACCTGTGGGTGTACAACATCTTCTCCGACCTGGACGAGCTTGGGGAGCCCATCATCGACTTTGAAAAACTCGCGTCCCCATGGGAATACGACCGCAACGTCTTGTGGTACCAGTTTGATCGGCCAACCAACATGTTCTACTGCATCGAGTGCTGCGACCCGGAGACGCACCTCCTTCGCAGTGGCGGTAGCAGTGGCGTTGGTGACGACGACGACGATGAAGGCGGCGGTGACGGTCGAAATGGAGATGACGAGATGTTCCCAACGAACGACGGCACGCTGCCTGCTGGGGAATCACCGGAGGTGGAGTTTCACTTCTCCGCCGTCCATTGCACATATGGGCAGCTGCAGCGCACCGTCTCCCTACGCCTGCCGGACTGCATCTCTTCGCATCTGCAGGTGGCCATTAGCGGGCCATTCAGCCACACCCCGGCGTGCGACGCGTCGCTGTTCGAGCACGCAGCAATCCAGGTGGTGGACCTGGGTCACGGTGCACTGTGCCTTGCAGTGCAGGACCACCACCGCTACGCCGTCTACTGCGCACATTGGCAGTGCGTCCTCTCCTCGGGCTTTGACGTCGATCCGGCATCCCAGCAGCTCTCACGCATGATCTTCCTCGGCTTGAGTGAGTTGCGCTCGGTGTGTGTGTGTGTGTGTGTGTGTGTGTGTGTGTGTGTGTGTGTGTGTGTGTGTGTGTGTGTGTGTGTGTGTGTGTGTGTGTGTGTGTGTGTGTGTGTGTGTGTGTGGAAGGGGTTCCTGCGTACGTATGCGCTTGCTTCACTTGTGTGTCTATTTGTGCGTATTCCTGCGTACGCGTGTGCTGTGTGCGCTTCACTTGTGTGTTCTGTACATGTGTGTGTGTGTGCTGCACTTACTGCATCTTCTGCACGTACTGCACTTGCTGCACTTGTGCGTGTTCCTGTTCCTCTCCCGCACCTCCTCCTTCCACCAACCCCACGCCGTTCCTTTCTCGTTTCGCGCGCCCCCGTGTCGCCACACCAGACGACTATGTGCTTGCCGTGTTGCCTGGCTGTGCGGTGCACTACTGGAACTGTGGCAGCAAGCACGAGCCGCTCGAGCCGTTTGCGCTCCCCTGTGATCCTCTCCTCGACGCCCAACTCCACAACGCATACTCCATCCGCATGAAGAAGTCAACCACGCAAGGTGGTGTTTTGTGTGTGTGTGTGTGTGTGTGTGTGTTTGTTTGTGTGTGTGTGTGTGCGTGCGTGCGTGCGTGCGTATGTGTGCATGTATGTATGTATGCGTGCGTATGTTTATATGTGTATGTGTGTGTGTGTGTGTGGTGTTGCTTGACATTGCATTCATGCGTGGCGTTGAGTGCACGTGTAGTCGTGCACATGTGTTCATATGCGCGGCCGCATCACTTTCCGCCGTCCCTCACACACGGCATACTCAACTCACGACCCATTCCTGCCCCCCCCCCCTGCACTGCTCACCGTTTCCTTGCGTTCCCCACACGCCAGCGCTGATTGTTACCAGTGACCTCGAGTTTCCCATTCCCGTCGCGCTGAGTCGAAAAGCCATCTGCTCCCTCCTCCTCAAGTGAGCTCGCCACCATGCAGCAGACACCACACGCACCTTCCACGTGTACTCCCACGCTGACACACACACACACACTCACACAGAACACACACACACACACACACACACACACACACACACACGTGCTGTCAACTTGCGTTTGAGCATTTGATGCTCGTGCCGCTTCCCTCTCGCTCACACTGCCGGTTACAACCCCCCCCCCCCCAAAAAAAAAAAAAAAAAACAATCAGAGCTTCTTCAAGTCCCGCCGCTCAGCACAGGGGGCCGCACAGCAGGTGAAGAGGATGTGCACATGCATGCAGTTGGGCTGCCAGCGTTCATTTTGTGTGCGTGTTTGTGTTCGTGAGTGGTTGGTACATTGCCACACGATGCGGCAGCATTCGTGACAGTGCTGACGCTCGCACCCCACCAATGTCACTGTGCGGTGTTCCGCTCATTGCAGGAACCTGCCCTTCCACCAGCAGCCCTCCCATTCCACGAGAGGTGTGGTGCCTGACGCGCAGATGTGTCCACTTATATGGCGCGCACACATGCGAGTTCATGTGCAAGTTCATGCGCGCGCACGCGCACATTGTCTCTCTTCCCCTCACCCCTTTCCTTTTTCCATGCCTCTCTCACTACCCGCCACTGCCCCCACTTCATCACTCTATCATTCCCACCACTCCCATCCCTACATTACTTCATTCCTCCGTCAGGGCGCTCATGTGGCATCTTCGTGACGAGCCGAAGGACGCTGCGCTGGAGACACAGAAGAAGCAGTACTTGTATGCACTGCAGGTGCGCACAAATCACATTGTGAACGCGTGCGAGGCGCTTGAGAAGCAGTGCAGCCCCACATGCCACCCGGCCATCTTCAACCTCTTGGAGAAGACGCTGTTTGTGCTCAAGCAGCTGCAGTTTCCTGTGCCCGAACGCCTGCACGCGACGCTCGCCCGCCTCGGCTTTGATGTCCTTCCCCGTCCGCTCTTTGTACAGTACCTCGACACTGGCATCTTTCAGATTGACAAGGTGCCGTTGAATGTGCATGCGTGCGTGCGTATGTGTGTGTGCATGCATGTGTGTGTGTGTGTGTGTGTGTGTGTGTGTGCGCACGCGCAGGCGTGTGTGCCATGCATGCGTTTACATGCACATTTTCACCTTTGTGCATGCGGCATGATTTTGTGTGTGTTCGTGTCTCGTTATTTCACTTCCTTGACCCGGTCCCACTGCAGGAGTTTGTGGAAGCGTTTCTTGAAGCAGATCACAGGTACGGTGTCACTTTACCACAACAAGTAACATGCTTTACCCGTTGTCACACAAGCCACATCCCCCTTCCTCTCCCCTTACACATTAACACACACACATACACACACACACACACACACACACACACACACACACACACACACACACACACACACACG
>NW_004754904.1:554221-565262 GCF_000188695.1 Salpingoeca rosetta | reverse complement strand
ACACGTGCACACACACACACACACACACACACACACACACACACACACACACACACACACACACACACACACACACAGGCGCACGTCGGAGCACCAGCTGCTGTTGCGCCGCGTTGCAAGTGCGTGCACCCTTGGACTCCCACACGCGATGGAATCCGTGCAAGGGCTGCTCTCCGACATGCGCCAGCACGCCCACCCAAGATAGCACGCCTAATTCACTAGTTTTGATGCTGTTCACGTTTACCGCCACCGCTAGTCCCGAGTTACCCACTTGCCATCAGCTGTCATCATTGCGCACTGTTCTCAACACATTGATGTTGCACCCGACCTCGTTTCTCGCTCTTGTACTTGCTTTGACAACAAGCAAATAAACACCATTCATGCCATGCGACGGCGAACCGTCAAATGACACATGTGGCGAACCAAGAACATCGTGTTAGGAATAAGACCAAGCAACACTCCATGTTTCCACCGCCACAACAACACAAGCAAATGTACACAAGAACGGCCAACAGCAAACGCAACACATCGCAACGCACTGCGTGAGCTGCAACAAAGGCGACGGATGAACAAACGCCCATGCTATTTTCTGTTTCCACGCAGACACCATCATCAAGAACAGAGATCTATCAACGTCATGCAAGCAGACGACCACAACCAGAAACCCACAAGCACTCATGCACACACCACACACTCACACACTCACACAAGAACGCGCGCACACACACACACACACACAAACAAAGCAAACACACAAGCACAAACAAACAAACAAACAAACAGACAAACAAATACGAGCAAACACTCAGGCACGTGCATGCCATCTACATGTGATGGTAGCCGCGCCCGTCCTTGCGCCTACGAAGGCGCCGACCCATGCGCTTGAAGAACCCTTCACGCATGCGCGGGTTGATGTACACTTTCGGGTGGTGCGCGCTCTCGTTCATGTCGTCGCCGACATCATCGTCATCGTCGTTGTCGCCGCCAAGCCGTGTGTCGTCAGCGATGCTGTCGTTGGTGTAGAAGCAAGGGGCGGACACGGTGGACGCGTTGCGCTGCGTCATGTCCATGAGGTGGTTGCGGTACTCAGCCAGGTCTGTCATGGGAACCACACCACCGCCATCGCCAACAATCGCGCTCACGCTGTGCTGGTCGCTGCGCGCCTTCTTGCCCTTTCCTCTGCACTTGCCCTTCTTCCCTTTCTTGCCAGCGACACCAGCTGTGTGTGGTGCGGGTGTGCTCGCAACTGCCGCCGTGCTGTTGAGTGCCAGCATGGCGTCTTGCTTGCGCCACGCTGGCGTCTGCTTCACCACCGCGTCCTGCTCCTCACCACTGCCCGCATCCGGCTGCCCGCGCGCGCGCGTCGCCTTGCTGGCCGGCGGCGGTGAAGGCAATGACGATGATGACGATGAATGTGGTGGTCCTGACGAGCCCGTGTCTGAGTCGTCAACAGAAACGGCGGCAGCAGCGGCGGTCGCGCGCTCGGCATACTCCCGCTCGCGCGCTTCCTGCTCCTCCATGAGCAACTGCACCTGTTTCTTGAGAGAGCTGACCTGCTGCACAGCCTCGCGGCGCTCGCCGTCCTTGTCACGCAGCGCCTGGATCAGCGTCGCCTTCTCCTTGCGCACCTGCTCCGTGGTGGCCATCAGCTCCTCTTCAAGCGCCGTCACCAGACTTGCAAGCTCCGTCTCCCTCGCGTTGTGCTCCTGCCGGGTTCGCTCAATCTGATGTTGCAGTGATTGGACGAGGAACGAAAGGGATAGGAGAACGAGAGTCAAGGGAAAGGAGGAGTGAGGGAAACAAGCGGATAGGGGGGGGGACGAGTGGGCCGTGGCAATACAGCGTATGAGCGTGTTTGCAAGCCACACGGCGTGTTGTGTGTGTGTGTGTGTGTGTGTGTGTGTGTGTGTGTGTGTGTGCGTAGTTTCGGTGGGTGAAATATGTTTGTGCTGTTTTCAATCAAGACAAGGCTTGGCACAAAGAAAGCTGGAGACCGCACACACACACACACACGTGCAATTCCTTCAGGAAATACCCTGTTCCCAGCACCACCCATTCACCTCTTGTTGATGCTCTTCATCGCGCGTGGCCATGTGCTTCTTGAGCTGCGCCAGGTCCTCCTCTGCCCGCGTGCGCTCACGTGTGGTTTCGTCCACTTGCCCTTGCAGTTCTGCCCAGCGAGCACGGATACGGACACAGACCACACTTGTTGATGAGAAACAAGTCCAAACAACCTTGCATGCAGCACAGGACAAAAACAAAACCGAAAACAGAAACAAAACAGGCAAACATCAACAGGCAAACATCGACACGCAGTCCGACCCCCCCCCCCCCCCCCACACACAAACTTCATCACACCAAAGGTGAGCAATCGTAGTTTCACACCCCATTCACCGCCTCCCCCAACCTCTCCCCGCACCTGCAACGAGGGTGGACTTGGCGTCGAGTTCTTGTCGGAGAGCGCCCAACTCAGCCTCTGTCTTCTCACGCAGCGCCCGCATGTCCCGCGTTAGGTTCTCAATTTCCTCCATCTGCTCGCTAATCACCTGCTGGCTGCACTCGGTGTTGCTGCGCGTGCTGCTGACAGAGTCGTTTGTGCTTGCAGCAACACGGCCACCGGTGGAGGCTGTGGATGTGTTGCTCTGCGTCGCCGCATCCGCCAACTCCACACCCGCAGTCGTAGCCGCTGTTGTGGTCGCAGCCGTCGTGTTGGTGGTAGTGGTGGTGGATGACATAGTCTGTGGGTCTGGTAGCATGATGCCGCTCACGCGCTTGGCAAGCTTAATCTGCTTCTCAAGCTGCCGGCGCTCAGCCTCCCACTCCTGCTTCATCTCGTGAACATGTTCGGCGTGTTTGTCGCGGCACGCCTCTGCCGCTTCGCGCGCCTTCACCAGCTGTGCCTGCAGGCAATCGAGGTCCTCACGCACGCGCCTGTTCTCGTTTGACGCGTCGTCGACCTGCCGCTGCAGCCGCACCTTGTCCTTCTTCAGCGCATCAATCTGCTGCTCTGCGTCGCCCAGCCGCTGGCGCAGGCCGCTGAGGAGGGTGCTGCTGTTGTTGCTTGCACGCATACGAAGACGCTCAATCAGAGTGGTGGCCAGCGTGTTGGCGGAGTTGAAGTGGCGCTCAATGTCATCAAACACCTCGCGCCCCTCGCTCACGCCCTGAACAAGAGTGAAGAGACAATGACACGCAGACACAGACAGGTGAGATGAAAGGATAAAACTGACGCTGCATGTCTCACCACACCAAATAACAAAACCGACACCGTTCAACAAACAATAGCAAGCGACACACTCACACATAGAAGCACACGAAAGCACATCTACACACACACACGCACGCACACACACGCACGCACACACACATCCATACACACATGCACACAGCCTACGGAAGCTACGCGCAACTCTGCACCTTACACCTCAACTCATTCTCTCACGCAAACCGCCACACCACTTACGTACCGATTGGTTGGAAGAGGTCTGGGAGCTGGCAGAGCTGACGTAACTGCCGTCCGCAGAGTGGCGGGCAATGAGCTCGTCCACATCCAACAGCTCAGACAGGTCGTTGATCGTGCTGTGCAGGTCATGTTCCTCTGCCCAGTGTGCTGGTGTGCGCGCCGCCTTGTGTGCACCTCTGCTGGCCACAGAGCCTCGAAGCCCACCCAGTGCAGCCGACACAGGCTGTGGCTGCTCGGTTGCATCGACCTCGTCTTCATCGTCGCCCATGCTTCCATCGTTGCGCATGGACATCTGGCTTGCCATGCCACCATACATCAGCTCTGCTTGGCGGAAGATTCGCAGCTTTTCGGCGAACGTGCAGTGGCGCATACTGCGCAGGTGCTGCCTCAGCATGCGTTGCTCCTCCTCCTTGCGTGTGCGTGGCGAGTTGCGGCCAGCGCAGTTCTTGCTTGCCGATTGCAGAATGCGGCTTGCTGTCCCAAACGGCTCGCCAAGGTACGTCACCCGCGCGTTCGGGTGCATGCCACGTGCGGACTGTGGCGGGGCCCGCAGCTTCTGTTTGGCATTTGGCAGCGACAGCCGCACACGCGCACCCTGCTTCACAAGCCGCTTGCTCTGTCGTGGTCGCATCTGCTCGCCGCCATGTTCCGGACCGCACTCTTCCTGCTGCTCCTGCTGCTGTTGCTGTTGCTGTTGCTGTTGCTGTTCTTCATTGTGTTGTTCCTGTTGGTCAACCTCCTTCTGCTGCTGCTGCGAAGACTTGTCGTCGACTTTCACTTCTGCGACTCGCTGCTTCTGCTCGCGCTCGCGCTTGTACTGTCGCGCCTTCTCGTACACTTTTGGAGTCTTGGGAAGTGGCTTTGGCGCTGGCTTCTTGCTGCGGCAAGGAACGGGCGGTACTCCAGCTGCGGCTGCGTTCTCGTCACGGAGACTGTCTCCCACAGGCATCTCCTTTTTCTTGTCATCGCTGTTGTTGCTGCTCCTGGTGGTGGCGATTGCTGCGTTGCCCTTGGGGCGAGTTGAAGTGTACTCCTCGTCATCGCCGAATCTTGTCTTGTGTGCTGTCGTGCAGTTGCTCTGCCACAGGTGCAACCAAACCCAGGCAGTTTGTGAGCTTACATGACGTTTGCGCTCGGCTTGGTATGCTGAACGGACTTCGCTTCAAGTGTGCGTGGTTGTTGGACACACGAGCACATGCAGGCATGGACAAACAACATGCTCATCCACACATACCAATACATGCACACTCATGTCCACATACCGACACGCCCACATCGCACACACGGAAACACACACACGCAAACACACAAAAACACACACGCACGCATTCACAGGCGTCCACATACACACCCAAACCACCGACTAGGACGAGACCATGACCAAATAACATGTGCAGATATCTCAGTCTCACCAGTGGGGATCGGTGAGCGTGTCTGCCGTTGTTTTGCTGGAGCACCTTGGTGTATGGGGACTTGCTGGATGGCTTCTGACCACGTGCGTTGCGCTGTGTGGTTTGCGGCATGTCAGATGCTTGGTTTGTTGACGAGGGTGTGTGGTTCTCGCTGTAACACTCGAAGCTGTTGTTGCCGTTCTCTTTGTTGTGTTGCTGGCGGTGGGTTGCGGCTGTGCTCGGTGTAAACGGGTGGCGCCACAGCTTCACGCTGGCCGGGGGTGTGGAGTTGGGTGATGGCGTGATGATGGGCGTGATGAAGCGACGAGAGACAGCGCTGTTGTTCTCGGCGTCATTATTGGTCGATGCGTTGGCCTGGCTGTTCTCCTTGTCTCCCGTCAGCCACACGCGTGCCACAGACTCATCGCTGGAGGTATCAGAGCTGTCGTTGGTCGACGAATTGCTCTTGGCCGCGTTTTCGCTGTGCGTTGAGCTGTTGAAGATCTGGGACGTACTTGCGTCCGCATCAAGCTCATACGAGACGGCAGAGGCCACGCTGCTGGAGGTGGACTGCTTTGTTGCTGTGCGCATCACAGCCGGCGTGTCCAGCTCATACACTTGCATTGAGGCTTGTGACCAGCGGACGGGCGAGAGGCCAGGGGAGCCCTGCAGCGCGCGCTTGTGCATTTGAGGGTGTTGCTGTGGCTCGTATCGCTGCTGGTGCGGCGTGCTGGCTTTGCTGGAAGCGGCATCGTCTGTGCCCGGCGTGCTCTCCACCGGTGACAGCAAGGCCTGATCAATGAGGCGCTGGAAGTCGGCCTGCAGCACACCCATTGGGGTGCCGGGCGACCCCATCATCCCTTGTTCACCGTTGTCTTCCATGTGTGAACGGTCTGTGTGTGTGTGTGTGTGTGTGTGTTTGTGTGTGTGTGTGTGTGTGTGTGTGTGTTGTGTGTCTATGTGTCTGTGTATGTGTCTGTGTGCGTGTGTGTGTCTATGTGTCTGTGTATGTCTGTGTGTCTGTGTGTCTGTGTGTCTGTGTGTCTGTGTGTCTGTGTATGTGTCTGTGTGTCTGTGTGTCTGTGTCTGTATGTTTGTGTGTCTGTGTGTCTGTGTGTGCTTGTTCGTCTGCTTCGATTCCCGAAATTTGAAATTTCCGCGGCAACACAACCACGGTCTTTGAAGATATGGCAACTTTTCATTAACCCACGTGTTTTGTGGAAGGTGAACAACAGCACACGCACGCACGCTGCATCCAGACCCGACTTGCGCATCACGCACACACACGCGCGCGCTGACCAACACACACACGCACACGCACACGAGCCACGATGTCGGCGATCATCCCAGATGAGCCAAGCTTCCCCCGTGGGGGAGCTCAGGCGCTCTCTGCACTCGAACGGCGTCAAATCCGCGAGCAAGCGAAGAAGGACGTCGAGAAAGAGGTGCGCGTGCGCGTGCGCGTGCTTGCTTCCAGCCATGTGTGGATCAGTCTGCGACAACTACTGTTTGTTGGCGTGGATGTACCTGTTTGCCACTTTCCCATAGCTGCTCATGCTGTCTCTGCTGCACATACCTTGCTTGGCCTTTTAAGCTGAGCGCTGGTGCGGACATCAGCGCACTCGGCCGCAAGCCCATCACCATTCCCAAGGGCAAGGACACAGACAAGAAGAAAAAGAAGCAAGCCGATGCTTCCAAGAAGAAGAAGACAACAAAGGCGGCAGCCAAGACGCAGGCGAATGACACTCCCCCACCCGTTGCCTCGCCCATCTCCTTCAAGGTACGTACGTGTATACGCGATGCGACTCTGCGATATAATTCTCTGTCTTGTTTTGGTTGCTTACTTGTGCGTGTGTGTGAGCGTGAGTGAGAAGGTGTATGTGTGTGGGTGTGCGTGTGTGCATCTGGACTCATGACGTCAGGCAGCCTGGTTATCACCACGATGCCTTGCCTGGCGTGCTTGGCCCATTGGCGATCCCACCCGGTATCGTTGTGTGCACACCTTACATTCCTTCACCTCCTCATCCCACACGTTCCCCTCACACAATGGCGGCTGTTTTCACCCCCGTCACCCACAGCGCCTGAAGGAGACAGCGTCAGTCGTCGGCGTTGTTCACGAGCTGCAGGACTTCAAGGCCAAGATTGCGCTCGGCAACGGGCTGTTTGGCATGCTGCACCTCAGCGACGTGTCGCCATACTACACCGACTTTCTCAAGTCCAAGGCCATGGAGGAGGATGAGAGTGACAGCGACAGTGACAGCGATGATGATGACGACGAAGGTATCGCACACCTGACATTGCGATCGAGAGCGCCAGCTGTTCTGTTTGCCTTATTCTTGCTTGTCTTTTCGTCGCTTGTCTTATTGTTGCTTGCCGCGGTACCAGTTGGGATCACCCATTGCAGTCAGCAGCGGCCCGTTTCGACGGCTGCTGCTGCTGCTGCTGCTGCGTGTGCACCGTTGCCATGGTTTTCGTTTGTTTTTCTGACTCACAACCCACTGCTGCTTGATGATCGCTCTGTGTGATTTGACAGACAAGAAAGACAAGAAGGAAGAAGTTGTCACCTTCCGCCGCCTCTTCTCTGTTGGACAGCAGGTGGGCGCAAATAGTGCACCAACAACTGTGTTGGAAGAACAACTATCGTGCTGTCAATGACATGGGTGTTTCTGGTTGATCTCTTGCACAATGACGCAAACACGTGCGCGTGTATACGTGTCTGGTGTCTCGTTTTGACCAATGCTTGCCATGCTCTGTGCTGCGCTGCGCTGTGCACCTACAGATTGTGTGTCGGGTGAAGTCCACCGAGCTCAAGAACAACCGCCCCATCATCAACCTCACCGTCAACCCCACCGCCATCAACAAAGGCCTCGAAACCGCAGCCCTCGTGAAGGTGCGTGCCGTGATGATGTTGCATGCACGAAACCGATGAGCATTGCTTGGCGTGCGTAACTTTGTGTGTGTGTGTGTGTGTGCGCGCACATGCATGGAGTCACCTCGATACACAAAACACGCATATTGCCACTGTTAACCTGTGTGTCGTGATTGCCTGTGTTGACTTTGCGATGGCCGTTTTAGGGCCGCGTGGTGGCTGCGTGCGTCAAGAGCATTGAGGAGCACGGATATGTGCTTGACCTTGGCGTGGGCCACGCCACAGGCTTTCTCTCCACCAACAACGCAAAGCCCCTCTGCGAAAAGGTAACAAGAGCTGAATATGCTTGCCGGGTGGAAGCAGTTGCACCACGCTGAGTGTGGGCTGCATGCCCTGTCACTGGTTTTCGTCAAACGTGTGCCCTGCCTGCGCACTTGTGATTGCTGTTGTTGCTACGCACACGATCACAAGTGTGTCAACGCACCCAGTCCGTGCTCGTTCATGTTTGCTGGCTCGCCCTGAAACATACCTCACTCACCCGTCGCTACGGCCACATCTCGCCGTCGTGCTTGTGCTGCTTCAGCTGGGCACGAAGTCCCTGGTCCCCGGCCACCCGCTCCTCGTCGCCCTCACCACCACCGTCAAGGGCGGCCGCGCAGCCAAGGTGGGATTTGGTTGTTTGTTTGTTTGGTTGGTTGGTTGGTTGGGTGATTGTTTGTTTGTTTGTGTGTTTGTGCGTGTGTGTGTTTATTTGGTTGGTTGATTGTTTGGTTGGTTGATTGTTTGTTTGTTCGTGTGTTTGTGCGTGTGTTTGTTTGTTTGGTTGGTTGATTGTTTCGTTGGTTGATTGTTTGTTTGTTTGTTTGTTTGTTTGTGTGTGTGTGTGTGTGGTAAGGGTTTTGTGAATGTGTCATATTGCATGTGTATGTGTACCATAGTGCAACACGTAGTAGGACGCACAACTCACATGAATTTCTCATCCCCCCCCCCAAACACACGCGCACATGGAACCGGGGCACGCTGCGGTGCAGGTGATTGCGGCGCCATCTGAGGTGGCCGCCACCAAGCTGACGGATGAAGAAGTGACATTGAAGCAGCTGCGCGCCGGTCTCCTTGTGGACGCCAAAGTGAAGGCCCACACCCGCTCGGGCCTCATTGCGAGCGCCCTCGGCTTTGATGCAAACGTGCACTACTACCACCTGCCACACGTTTCTGGTGGGGATGTGCAGAAGAGGCTGAAGACGGCCTATCCGGAGGGCAGCGTGGTGCCGGCTCGCATCATCTTCTCAAACCCGGCCGCGTCCTCCCTCAACCTCTCGCTGCTCCCCGCGCACATCAGCATGAGGGGCAGTGCCGCTGGCACCGGCGCCACGCTGGGCGCCATCGTGGAGACTGCAACGGTGCTTCGTACAGACGGGCGGGGCGGCGCTGTCCTTGACCTTGGCGCCGCTGGCCAAGGGTTTGTCGCGCCATCGCGCGTCAGCGACAAGAAGTCTGACGCCAGCCTGAAGAAGCTCAAACCAGGCAGCGTACACCGCGCACGCATCATCTCTGTTCATCCGATGGACAACATTGTCGCCGTCTCTCTCCAGAAGAGCGTCCTCGACCTCCCGTACTACAGATACGAGGTGCGTACCCACAGAAGTCAACTCTGTGTGTGTGTGTGTGTGTGAGAGAGAGAGAGAGAGAGAAAGAGACAGAGAGAGAGAAAGTGTATGTGTGTGTGTGTGAGTGTGTGAGGATTGGTAGGCTTGTGCGAAATTTCGTGCTTGTTTGGGTGAGTTTGCGCGAGTAAGAATGTGGTTCGTTGTCTGTTTGCTTTGTTGTGCTTGGAATTGATGTTTACGCCGCGGCCGTTGTGTCAGCTCCCTCACACATACATCATCTTGACCCCAACACCTCGTACATGCATCTTGCGGTGTCTTCAGGACATTCCCGCGGGCGCGGTGGTGGAAGCGACAGTGGAGTCGCTGGAGGAGTATGGTGCTCTCGTTCGCCTCTCAGACACTATCAGGGGTAAGGGATGCTCGCACTGCATGATGCATGTGTGTGTGCGTTTATGTGTTTGTGTGTGTGTGTGTGTTTTATGTGCGTGTGTGTTTGTGTGCCTTTCCGCAACTGCAGTCTCGCACATTTCTTCACTCACACACAAACACACACACACTCACGCACACACACACACACACACACACACACATGGCAACACGAAAGGCCTGGTCCCCGCGCTGCACTTTGCGGACGTGACACTGCGCAAGCCCGCAGTCAAGTTCCACCCCGGCGCCAAAGTCAAGTGCCGCGTTCTCAGCAACATCGTCACCAGCAAGGGCAAGCGCCGTCTCGCTTTCACCTGCAAGAAGGTGCGAAACAAAACACATCTTGCAGCACAACTCTCAGACGATGCCGTTATTCTTTTGTTCTTTGTTGTTTGTCGATGCACATCATCCCTGCTCAGCAATTCCTTCTTCCTTTGCCTCCATTTCCATTTTGCCCAAGCTTTCACTGCGTTTCCTCCGCCCGTATTATTGCGTTTCCACCATCCTCCACACGCCCGCAAACGTGCATACACCGCATGCTTCCACCAACATGCTTACGCCAACATGCTTACGCCAACGTGTTTCTGTTGCACCCAGACGCTGGTTGAGAGCGACCTGCCTGTCATTGCATCTGCTGCCAGCGCCCGTCGCGGCATGCTCGCCCACGGCTTCATCGACTCCATCCGCCCCTTTGGATGCATTGTCCGCTTCTACAACAACGTCAGTGTGTGTGTGTGTGTGTGCGTGCGTGTGTGGGTCTGTGTGCGTGCGTGTGTGGGTCTGTGTGCGTGGAATGACTCGAGGGGTGGTGCTTCTCTTGTGCTTCACAACAGATCAACGGTCCCAACATTCCCTGCATCTTATTCATCTATGGCTTACCCACTCTGATCTCCATGCCACACACATCTGCGTTGCGTGCCCCCCAATCTCCGCAACACACACACACACACGCACGCACACACTGTCCCCCTATGTCCTGCCTGTGATCACAGGTGAAGGGCCTGGTGCCGCTGAAGGAGCTGAGCGCGACGGAGAAGATCAAGGACGCTAGCGCATACTTCAAGGAGGGCCAGGTTGTCAAGTGCCGCGTCGTGCAGACAGACCAAGCCAAGCGCCGCATTGGCCTCAGCTTCATCCACACCGCTCTCAGTGAGGACGACATCAACAAGCAGCGCGACACCGTCACGTGCGTTGCTTCCCTGCGCACATGCATGTGTTGTGCGTGTGTGCATGTATTTGAGGTTTTGGTTTTGCTTGTGTTTGTGTTGGCTGGTCTCTCCTTCAA